>NW_028276771.1:0-56387 GCF_052056855.1 Sturnus vulgaris | reverse complement strand
TAATTCGGAGAGCTCTTCGCTGCACTGCGCCGCTCGCAAGCGGCTTCGTTCTTCGCCTTCTGCCGTCCGGCGAGAGCTGAACTCCAGCGGTCAGCTGCAGCTCTGCCCAACAGCGTGTTCTCGGTTCTGCGGGCAAGCACGCCCTCTTGCCTTGGCCGCGAGAGCAAAGTCCCGAGCGAGCACTCGACTCAGTGCAATGCACCCGGAAGGACGCTCTCGCTCGCCTTTCAAGGAGCGATTCCTAACAGCAGAAGCAGCAGAGGCACAAACTGCACGACGAGAAGGGACAACGTAGAACACGTCTCTGTCCTGGCACATTTTCGTGTGCGATACTTCCCTCCGGCTCTTCGGGCCTTGCGAAGCTCTGTGTACTGCGAGCGCTGCTACTCGCAGCTGAGAAGGACCGTGGAGCTAGCGGCGAATTCGGAGAGCTCTTCGCTGCACTGCGCCGCTCGCAAGCGGCTTCGTTCTTCGCCTTCTGCCGTCCGGCGAGAGCTGAACTCCAGCGGTCAGCTGCAGCTCTGCCCAACAGCGTGTTCTCGGTTCTGCGGGCAAGCACGCCCTCTTGCCTTGGCCCGAGAGCAAAGTCCCGAGCGAGCACTCGACTCAGTGCAATGCACCCGGAAGGACGCTCTCGCTCGCCTTTCAAGGAGCGATTCCTAACAGCAGAAGCAGCAGAGGCACAAACTGCACGACGAGAGGGGACAACGTAGAACACGTCTCTGTCCTGGCACATTTGCGTGTGCGATACTTCCCTCCGGCTCTTCGGGCCTTGCGAAGCTCTGTGTACTGCGAGCGCTGCTACTCGCAGCTGAGAAGGACCGTGGAGCTAGCGGCGAATTCGGAGAGCTCTTCGCTGCACTGCGCCGCTCGCAAGCGCCTTCGTTCTTCGCCTTCTGCCGTCCGGCGAGAGCTGAACTCCAGCGGTCAGTTGCAGCTCTGCCCAACAGCGTGTTCTCGGTTCTGCGGGCAAGCACGCCCTCTTGCCTTGGCCCCGAGAGCAAAGTCCCGAGCGAGCACTCGACTCAGTGCAATGCACCCGGAAGGACGCTCTCGCTCGCCTTTCAAGGAGCGATTCCTAACAGCAGAAGCAGCAGAGGCACAAACTGCACGACGAGAGGGGACAACGTAGAACACGTCTCTGTCCTGGCACATTTGCGTGTGCGATACCTCCCTCCGGCTCTTCGGGCCTTGCGAAGCTCTGTGTACTGCGAGCGCTGCTACTCGCAGCTGAGAAGGACCGTGGAGCTAGCGGCGAATTCGGAGAGCTCTTCGCTGCACTGCGCCGCTCGCAAGCGGCTTCGTTCTTCGCCTTCTGCCGTCCGGCGAGAGCTGAACTCCAGCGGTCAGTTGCAGCTCTGCCCAACAGCGTGTTCTCGGTTCTGCGGGCAAGCACGCCCTCTTGCTTTGGCCGCGAGAGCAAAGTCCCGAGCGAGCACTCGACTCAGTGCAATGCACCCGGAAGGACGCTCTCGCTCGCCTTTCAAGGAGCGATTCCTAACAGCAGAAGCAGCAGAGGCACAAACTGCACGACGAGAGGGGACAACGTAGAACACGTCTCTGTCCTGGCACATTTGCGTGTGCGATACTTCCCTCCGGGTCTTCGGGCCTTGCGAAGCTCTGTGTACTGCGAGCGCTGCTACTCGCAGCTGAGAAGGACCGTGGAGCTAGCGGCGAATTCGGAGAGCTCTTCGCTGCACTGCGCCGCTCGCAAGCGGCTTCGTTCTTCGCCTTCTGCCGTCCGGCGAAGGGCTGAACTCCAGCGGTCAGTTGCAGCTCTGCCCAACAGCGTGTTCTCGGTTCTGCGGGCAAGCACGCCCTCTTGCCTTGGCCGCGAGAGCAAAGTCCCGAGCGAGCACTCGACTCAGTGCAATGCACCCGGAAGGACGCTCTCGCTCGCCTTTCAAGGAGCGATTCCTAACAGCAGAAGCAGCAGAGGCACAAACTGCACGACGAGAAGGGACAACGTAGATCACGTCTCTGTCCTGGCACATTTGCGTGTGCGATACCTCCCTCCGGCTCTTCGGGCCTTGCGAAGCTCTGTGTACTGCGAGCGCTGCTACTCGCAGCTGAGAAGGACCGTGGAGCTAGCGGCGAATTCGGAGAGCTCTTCGCTGCACTGCGCCGCTCGCAAGCGCCTTCGTTCTTCGCCTTCTGCCGTCCGGCGAGAGCTGAACTCCAGCGGTCAGTTGCAGCTCTGCCCAACAGCGTGTTCTCGTTCTGCGGGCAAGCACGCCCTCTTGCCTTGGCCGCGAGAGCAAAGTCCCGAGCGAGCACTCGACTCAGTGCAATGCACCCGAAGGACGCTCTCGCTCGCCTTTCAAGGAGCGATTCCTAACAGCAGAAGCAGCAGAGGCACAAACTGCACGACGAGAAGGGACAACGTAGAACACGTCTCTGTCCTGGCACATTTTCGTGTGCGATACCTCCCTCCGGCTCTTCGGGCCTTGCGAAGCTCTGTGTACTGCGAGCGCTGCTACTCGCAGCTGAGAAGGACCGTGGAGCTAGCGGCGAATTCGGAGAGCTCTTCGCTGCACTGCGCCGCTCGCAAGCGCCTTCGTTCTTCGCCTTCTGCCGTCCGGCGAGAGCTGAACTCCAGCGGTCAGTTGCAGCTCTGCCCAACAGCGTGTTCTCGGTTCTGCGGGCAAGCACGCCCTCTTGCCTTGGCCCCGAGAGCAAAGTCCCGAGCGAGCACTCGACTCAGTGCAATGCACCCGGAAGGACGCTCTCGCTCGCCTTTCAAGGAGCGATTCCTAACAGCAGAAGCAGCAGAGGCACAAACTGCACGACGAGAAGGGACAACGTAGAACACGTCTCTGTCCTGGCACATTTGCGTGTGCGATACTTCCCTCCGGCTCTTCGGGCCTTGCGAAGCTCTGTGTACTGCGAGCGCTGCTTACTCGCAGCTGAGAAGGACCGTGGAGCTAGCGGCGAATTCGGAGAGCTCTTCGCTGCACTGCGCCGCTCGCAAGCGGCTTCGTTCTTCGCCTTCTGCCGTCCGGCGAAGGCTGAACTCCAGCGGTCAGCTGCAGCTCTGCCCAACAGCGTGTTCTCGGTTCTGCGGGCAAGCACGCCCTCTTGCCTTGGCCCCGAGAGCAAAGTCCCGAGCGAGCACTCGACTCAGTGCAATGCACCCGGAAGGACGCTCTCGCTCGCCTTTCAAGGAGCGATTCCTAACAGCAGAAGCAGCAGAGGCACAAACTGCACGACGAGAGGGGACAACGTAGAACACGTCTCTGTCCTGGCACATTTGCGTGTGCGATACTTCCCTCCGGGTCTTCGGGCCTTGCGAAGCTCTGTGTACTGCGAGCGCTGCTACTCGCAGCTGAGAAGGACCGTGGAGCTAGCGGCGAATTCGGAGAGCTCTTCGCTGCACTGCGCCGCTCGCAAGCGGCTTCGTTCTTCGCCTTCTGCCGTCCGGCGAGAGCTGAACTCCAGCGGTCAGTTGCAGCTCTGCCCAACAGCGTGTTCTCGGTTCTGCGGGCAAGCACGCCCTCTTGCCTTGGCCCCGAGAGCAAAGTCCCGAGCGAGCACTCGACTCAGTGCAATGCACCCGGAAGGACGCTCTCGCTCGCCTTTCAAGGAGCGATTCCTAACAGCAGAAGCAGCAGAGGCACAAACTGCACGACGAGAGGGGACACCGTAGAACACGTCTCTGTCCTGGCACATTTGCGTGTGCGATACTTCCCTCCGGCTCTTCGGGCCTTGCGAAGCTCTGTGTACTGCGAGCGCTGCTACTCGCAGCTGAGAAGGACCGTGGAGCTAGCGGCGAATTCGGAGAGCTCTTCGCTGCACTGCGCCGCTCGCAAGCGGCTTCGTTCTTCGCCTTCTGCCGTCCGGCGAGAGCTGAACTCCAGCGGTCAGTTGCAGCTCTGCCCAACAGCGTGTTCTCGGTTCTGCGGGCAAGCACGCCCTCTTGCCTTGGCCGCGAGAGCAAAGTCCCGAGCGAGCACTCGACTCAGTGCAATGCACCCGGAAGGACGCTCTCGCTCGCCTTTCAAGGAGCGATTCCTAACAGCAGAAGCAGCAGAGGCACAAACTGCACGACGAGAAGGGACAACGTAGAACACGTCTCTGTCCTGGCACATTTTCGTGTGCGATACTTCCCTCCGGCTCTTCGGGCCTTGCGAAGCTCTGTGTACTGCGAGCGCTGCTACTCGCAGCTGAGAAGGACCGTGGAGCTAGCGGCGAATTCGGAGAGCTCTTCGCTGCACTGCGCCGCTCGCAAGCGGCTTCGTTCTTCGCCTTCTGCCGTCCGGCGAGAGCTGAACTCCAGCGGTCAGCTGCAGCTCTGCCCAACAGCGTGTTCTCGGTTCTGCGGGCAAGCACGCCCTCTTGCCTTGGCCCCGAGAGCAAAGTCCCGAGCGAGCACTCGACTCAGTGCAATGCACCCGGAAGGACGCTCTCGCTCGCCTTTCAAGGAGCGATTCCTAACAGCAGAAGCAGCAGAGGCACAAACTGCACGACGAGAGGGGACAACGTAGAACACGTCTCTGTCCTGGCACATTTGCGTGTGCGATACTTCCCTCCGGCTCTTCGGGCCTTGCGAAGCTCTGTGTACTGCGAGCGCTGCTACTCGCAGCTGAGAAGGACCGTGGAGCTAGCGGCGAATTCGGAGAGCTCTTCGCTGCACTGCGCCGCTCGCAAGCGCCTTCGTTCTTCGCCTTCTGCCGTCCGGCGAGAGCTGAACTCCAGCGGTCAGCTGCAGCTCTGCCCAACAGCGTGTTCTCGGTTCTGCGGGCAAGCACGCCCTCTTGCCTTGGCCCCGAGAGCAAAGTCCCGAGCGAGCACTCGACTCAGTGCAATGCACCCGGAAGGACGCTCTCGCTCGCCTTTCAAGGAGCGATTCCTAACAGCAGAAGCAGCAGAGGCACAAACTGCACGACGAGAGGGGACAACGTAGAACACGTCTCTGTCCTGGCACATTTGCGTGTGCGATACCTCCCTCCGGCTCTTCGGGCCTTGCGAAGCTCTGTGTACTGCGAGCGCTGCTACTCGCAGCTGAGAAGGACCGTGGAGCTAGCGGCGAATTCGGAGAGCTCTTCGCTGCACTGCGCCGCTCGCAAGCGGCTTCGTTCTTCGCCTTCTGCCGTCCGGCGAGAGCTGAACTCCAGCGGTCAGTTGCAGCTCTGCCCAACAGCGTGTTCTCGGTTCTGCGGGCAAGCACGCCTCTTGCCTTGGCCGCGAGAGCAAAGTCCCGAGCGAGCACTCGACTCAGTGCAATGCACCCGGAAGGACGCTCTCGCTCGCCTTTCAAGGAGCGATTCCTAACAGCAGAAGCAGCAGAGGCACAAACTGCACGACGAGAGGGGACAACGTAGAACACGTCTCTGTCCTGGCACATTTGCGTGTGCGATACTTCCCTCCGGGTCTTCGGGCCTTGCGAAGCTCTGTGTACTGCGAGCGCTGCTACTCGCAGCTGAGAAGGACCGTGGAGCTAGCGGCGAATTCGGAGAGCTCTTCGCTGCACTGCGCCGCTCGCAAGCGCCTTCGTTCTTCGCCTTCTGCCGTCCGGCGAAGGCTGAACTCCAGCGGTCAGTTGCAGCTCTGCCCAACAGCGTGTTCTCGGTTCTGCGGGCAAGCACGCCCTCTTGCCTTGGCCGCGAGAGCAAAGTCCCGAGCGAGCACTCGACTCAGTGCAATGCACCCGGAAGGACGCTCTCGCTCGCCTTTCAAGGAGCGATTCCTAACAGCAGAAGCAGCAGAGGCACAAACTGCACGACGAGAAGGGACAACGTAGATCACGTCTCTGTCCTGGCACATTTGCGTGTGCGATACCTCCCTCCGGCTCTTCGGGCCTTGCGAAGCTCTGTGTACTGCGAGCGCTGCTACTCGCAGCTGAGAAGGACCGTGGAGCTAGCGGCGAATTCGGAGAGCTCTTCGCTGCACTGCGCCGCTCGCAAGCGCCTTCGTTCTTCGCCTTCTGCCGTCCGGCGAGAGCTGAACTCCAGCGGTCAGTTGCAGCTCTGCCCAACAGCGTGTTCTCGGTTCTGCGGGCAAGCACGCCCTCTTGCCTTGGCCGCGAGAGCAAAGTCCCGAGCGAGCACTCGACTCAGTGCAATGCACCCGGAAGGACGCTCTCGCTCGCCTTTCAAGGAGCGATTCCTAACAGCAGAAGCAGCAGAGGCACAAACTGCACGACGAGAAGGGACAACGTAGAACACGTCTCTGTCCTGGCACATTTTCGTGTGCGATACCTCCCTCCGGCTCTTCGGGCCTTGCGAAGCTCTGTGTACTGCGAGCGCTGCTACTCGCAGCTGAGAAGGACCGTGGAGCTAGCGGCGAATTCGGAGAGCTCTTCGCTGCACTGCGCCGCTCGCAAGCGCCTTCGTTCTTCGCCTTCTGCCGTCCGGCGAGAGCTGAACTCCAGCGGTCAGTTGCAGCTCTGCCCAACAGCGTGTTCTCGGTTCTGCGGGCAAGCACGCCCTCTTGCCTTGGCCCCGAGAGCAAAGTCCCGAGCGAGCACTCGACTCAGTGCAATGCACCCGGAAGGACGCTCTCGCTCGCCTTTCAAGGAGCGATTCCTAACAGCAGAAGCAGCAGAGGCACAAACTGCACGACGAGAAGGGACAACGTAGAACACGTCTCTGTCCTGGCACATTTGCGTGTGCGATACTTCCCTCCGGCTCTTCGGGCCTTGCGAAGCTCTGTGTACTGCGAGCGCTGCTACTCGCAGCTGAGAAGGACCGTGGAGCTAGCGGCGAATTCGGAGAGCTCTTCGCTGCACTGCGCCGCTCGCAAGCGGCTTCGTTCTTCGCCTTCTGCCGTCCGGCGAAGGCTGAACTCCAGCGGTCAGCTGCAGCTCTGCCCAACAGCGTGTTCTCGGTTCTGCGGGCAAGCACGCCCTCTTGCCTTGGCCCCGAGAGCAAAGTCCCGAGCGAGCACTCGACTCAGTGCAATGCACCCGGAAGGACGCTCTCGCTCGCCTTTCAAGGAGCGATTCCTAACAGCAGAAGCAGCAGAGGCACAAACTGCACGACGAGAGGGGACAACGTAGAACACGTCTCTGTCCTGGCACATTTGCGTGTGCGATACTTCCCTCCGGGTCTTCGGGCCTTGCGAAGCTCTGTGTACTGCGAGCGCTGCTACTCGCAGCTGAGAAGGACCGTGGAGCTAGCGGCGAATTCGGAGAGCTCTTCGCTGCACTGCGCCGCTCGCAAGCGGCTTCGTTCTTCGCCTTCTGCCGTCCGGCGAGAGCTGAACTCCAGCGGTCAGTTGCAGCTCTGCCCAACAGCGTGTTCTCGGTTCTGCGGGCAAGCACGCCCTCTTGCCTTGGCCCCGAGAGCAAAGTCCCGAGCGAGCACTCGACTCAGTGCAATGCACCCGGAAGGACGCTCTCGCTCGCCTTTCAAGGAGCGATTCCTAACAGCAGAAGCAGCAGAGGCACAAACTGCACGACGAGAGGGGACACCGTAGAACACGTCTCTGTCCTGGCACATTTGCGTGTGCGATACTTCCCTCCGGCTCTTCGGGCCTTGCGAAGCTCTGTGTACTGCGAGCGCTGCTACTCGCAGCTGAGAAGGACCGTGGAGCTAGCGGCGAATTCGGAGAGCTCTTCGCTGCACTGCGCCGCTCGCAAGCGGCTTCGTTCTTCGCCTTCTGCCGTCCGGCGAGAGCTGAACTCCAGCGGTCAGTTGCAGCTCTGCCCAACAGCGTGTTCTCGGTCTGCGGGCAAGCACGCCCTCTTGCCTTGGCCGCGAGAGCAAAGTCCCGAGCGAGCACTCGACTCAGTGCAATGCACCCGGAAGGACGCTCTCGCTCGCCTTTCAAGGAGCGATTCCTAACAGCAGAAGCAGCAGAGGCACAAACTGCACGACGAGAGGGGACAACGTAGAACACGTCTCTGTCCTGGCACATTTGCGTGTGCGATACTTCCCTCCGGCTCTTCGGGCCTTGCGAAGCTCTGTGTACTGCGAGCGCTGCTACTCGCAGCTGAGAAGGACCGTGGAGCTAGCGGCGAATTCGGAGAGCTCTTCGCTGCACTGCGCCGCTCGCAAGCGCCTTCGTTCTTCGCCTTCTGCCGTCCGGCGAGAGCTGAACTCCAGCGGTCAGTTGCAGCTCTGCCCAACAGCGTGTTCTCGGTTCTGCGGGCAAGCACGCCCTCTTGCCTTGGCCCCGAGAGCAAAGTCCCGAGCGAGCACTCGACTCAGTGCAATGCACCCGGAAGGACGCTCTCGCTCGCCTTTCAAGGAGCGATTCCTAACAGCAGAAGCAGCAGAGGCACAAACTGCACGACGAGAAGGGACAACGTAGAACACGTCTCTGTCCTGGCACATTTGCGTGTGCGATACTTCCCTCCGGCTCTTCGGGCCTTGCGAAGCTCTGTGTACTGCGAGCGCTGCTACTCGCAGCTGAGAAGGACCGTGGAGCTAGCGGCGAATTCGGAGAGCTCTTCGCTGCACTGCGCCGCTCGCAAGCGCCTTCGTTCTTCGCCTTCTGCCGTCCGGCGAGAGCTGAACTCCAGCGGTCAGTTGCAGCTCTGCCCAACAGCGTGTTCTCGTTCTGCGGGCAAGCACGCCCTCTTGCCTTGGCCCCGAGAGCAAAGTCCCGAGCGAGCACTCGACTCAGTGCAATGCACCCGAAGGACGCTCTCGCTCGCCTTTCAAGGAGCGATTCCTAACAGCAGAAGCAGCAGAGGCACAAACTGCACGACGAGAAGGGACAACGTAGAACACGTCTCTGTCCTGGCACATTTTCGTGTGCGATACTTCCCTCCGGCTCTTCGGGCCTTGCGAAGCTCTGTGTACTGCGAGCGCTGCTACTCGCAGCTGAGAAGGACCGTGGAGCTAGCGGCGAATTCGGAGAGCTCTTCGCTGCACTGCGCCGCTCGCAAGCGCCTTCGTTCTTCGCCTTCTGCCGTCCGGCGAGAGCTGAACTCCAGCGGTCAGTTGCAGCTCTGCCCAACAGCGTGTTCTCGGTTCTGGGGAAGCACGCCCTCTTGCCTTGGCCCCGAGAGCAAAGTCCCGAGCGAGCACTCGACTCAGTGCAATGCACCCGGAAGGACGCTCTCGCTCGCCTTTCAAGGAGCGATTCCTAACAGCAGAAGCAGCAGAGCACAAACTGCACGACGAGAGGGGACACCGTAGAACACGTCTCTGTCCTGGCACATTTGCGTGTGCGATACTTCCCTCCGGGTCTTCGGGCCTTGCGAAGCTCTGTGTACTGCGAGCGCTGCTACTCGCAGCTGAGAAGGACCGTGGAGCTAGCGGCGAATTCGGAGAGCTCTTCGCTGCACTGCGCCGCTCGCAAGCGGCTTCGTTCTTCGCCTTCTGCCGTCCGGCGAGAGCTGAACTCCAGCGGTCAGTTGCAGCTCTGCCCAACAGCGTGTTCTCGGTTCTGCGGGCAAGCACGCCCTCTTGCCTTGGCCCCGAGAGCAAAGTCCCGAGCGAGCACTCGACTCAGTGCAATGCACCCGGAAGGACGCTCTCGCTCGCCTTTCAAGGAGCGATTCCTAACAGCAGAAGCAGCAGAGGCACAAACTGCACGACGAGAAGGGACAACGTAGAACACGTCTCTGTCCTGGCACATTTTCGTGTGCGATACTTCCCTCCGGCTCTTCGGGCCTTGCGAAGCTCTGTGTACTGCGAGCGCTGCTACTCGCAGCTGAGAAGGACCGTGGAGCTAGCGGCGAATTCGGAGAGCTCTTCGCTGCACTGCGCCGCTCGCAAGCGCCTTCGTTCTTCGCCTTCTGCCGTCCGGCGAGAGCTGAACTCCAGCGGTCAGTTGCAGCTCTGCCCAACAGCGTGTTCTCGGTTCTGGGGAAGCACGCCCTCTTGCCTTGGCCCCGAGAGCAAAGTCCCGAGCGAGCACTCGACTCAGTGCAATGCACCCGGAAGGACGCTCTCGCTCGCCTTTCAAGGAGCGATTCCTAACAGCAGAAGCAGCAGAGGCACAAACTGCACGACGAGAGGGGACACCGTAGAACACGTCTCTGTCCTGGCACATTTGCGTGTGCGATACTTCCCTCCGGGTCTTCGGGCCTTGCGAAGCTCTGTGTACTGCGAGCGCTGCTACTCGCAGCTGAGAAGGACCGTGGAGCTAGCGGCGAATTCGGAGAGCTCTTCGCTGCACTGCGCCGCTCGCAAGCGGCTTCGTTCTTCGCCTTCTGCCGTCCGGCGAGAGCTGAACTCCAGCGGTCAGTTGCAGCTCTGCCCAACAGCGTGTTCTCGGTTCTGCGGGCAAGCACGCCCTCTTGCCTTGGCCGCGAGAGCAAAGTCCCGAGCGAGCACTCGACTCAGTGCAATGCACCCGGAAGGACGCTCTCGCTCGCCTTTCAAGGAGCGATTCCTAACAGCAGAAGCAGCAGAGGCACAAACTGCACGACGAGAGGGGACACCGTAGAACACGTCTCTGTCCTGGCACATTTGCGTGTGCGATACTTCCCTCCGGCTCTTCGGGCCTTGCGAAGCTCTGTGTACTGCGAGCGCTGCTACTCGCAGCTGAGAAGGACCGTGGAGCTAGCGGCGAATTCGGAGAGCTCTTCGCTGCACTGCGCCGCTCGCAAGCGGCTTCGTTCTTCGCCTTCTGCCGTCCGGCGAGAGCTGAACTCCCGCGGTCAGTTGCAGCTCTGCCCAACAGCGTGTTCTCGGTTCTGGGGAAGCACGCCCTCTTGCCTTGGCCCCGAGAGCAAAGTCCCGAGCGAGCACTCGACTCAGTGCAATGCACCCGGAAGGACGCTCTCGCTCGCCTTTCAAGGAGCGATTCCTAACAGCAGAAGCAGCAGAGGCACAAACTGCACGACGAGAGGGGACAACGTAGAACACGTCTCTGTCCTGGCACATTTGCGTGTGCGATACTTCCCTCCGGCTCTTCGGGCCTTGCGAAGCTCTGTGTACTGCGAGCGCTGCTACTCGCAGCTGAGAAGGACCGTGGAGCTAGCGGCGAATTCGGAGAGCTCTTCGCTGCACTGCGCCGCTCGCAAGCGCCTTCGTTCTTCGCCTTCTGCCGTCCGGCGAGAGCTGAACTCCAGCGGTCAGTTGCAGCTCTGCCCAACAGCGTGTTCTCGGTTCTGCGGGCAAGCACGCCCTCTTGCCTTGGCCCCGAGAGCAAAGTCCCGAGCGAGCACTCGACTCAGTGCAATGCACCCGGAAGGACGCTCTCGCTCGCCTTTCAAGGAGCGATTCCTAACAGCAGAAGCAGCAGAGGCACAAACTGCACGACGAGAAGGGACAACGTAGAACACGTCTCTGTCCTGGCACATTTGCGTGTGCGATACTTCCCTCCGGCTCTTCGGGCCTTGCGAAGCTCTGTGTACTGCGAGCGCTGCTACTCGCAGCTGAGAAGGACCGTGGAGCTAGCGGCGAATTCGGAGAGCTCTTCGCTGCACTGCGCCGCTCGCAAGCGCCTTCGTTCTTCGCCTTCTGCCGTCCGGCGAGAGCTGAACTCCAGCGGTCAGTTGCAGCTCTGCCCAACAGCGTGTTCTCGGTTCTGCGGGCAAGCACGCCCTCTTGCCTTGGCCGCGAGAGCAAAGTCCCGAGCGAGCACTCGACTCAGTGCAATGCACCCGGAAGGACGCTCTCGCTCGCCTTTCAAGGAGCGATTCCTAACAGCAGAAGCAGCAGAGGCACAAACTGCACGACGAGAGGGGACAACGTAGAACACGTCTCTGTCCTGGCACATTTGCGTGTGCGATACTTCCCTCCGGCTCTTCGGGCCTTGCGAAGCTCTGTGTACTGCGAGCGCTGCTACTCGCAGCTGAGAAGGACCGTGGAGCTAGCGGCGAATTCGGAGAGCTCTTCGCTGCACTGCGCCGCTCGCAAGCGCCTTCGTTCTTCGCCTTCTGCCGTCCGGCGAGAGCTGAACTCCAGCGGTCAGTTGCAGCTCTGCCCAACAGCGTGTTCTCGGTTCTGCGGGCAAGCACGCCCTCTTGCCTTGGCCCCGAGAGCAAAGTCCCGAGCGAGCACTCGACTCAGTGCAATGCACCCGGAAGGACGCTCTCGCTCGCCTTTCAAGGAGCGATTCCTAACAGCAGAAGCAGCAGAGGCACAAACTGCACGACGAGAAGGGACAACGTAGAACACGTCTCTGTCCTGGCACATTTGCGTGTGCGATACTTCCCTCCGGCTCTTCGGGCCTTGCGAAGCTCTGTGTACTGCGAGCGCTGCTACTCGCAGCTGAGAAGGACCGTGGAGCTAGCGGCGAATTCGGAGAGCTCTTCGCTGCACTGCGCCGCTCGCAAGCGCCTTCGTTCTTCGCCTTCTGCCGTCCGGCGAGAGCTGAACTCCAGCGGTCAGTTGCAGCTCTGCCCAACAGCGTGTTCTCGGTTCTGCGGGCAAGCACGCCCTCTTGCCTTGGCCCCGAGAGCAAAGTCCCGAGCGAGCACTCGACTCAGTGCAATGCACCCGGAAGGACGCTCTCGCTCGCCTTTCAAGGAGCGATTCCTAACAGCAGAAGCAGCAGAGGCACAAACTGCACGACGAGAAGGGACAACGTAGAACACGTCTCTGTCCTGGCACATTTTCGTGTGCGATACTTCCCTCCGGCTCTTCGGGCCTTGCGAAGCTCTGTGTACTGCGAGCGCTGCTACTCGCAGCTGAGAAGGACCGTGGAGCTAGCGGCGAATTCGGAGAGCTCTTCGCTGCACTGCGCCGCTCGCAAGCGCCTTCGTTCTTCGCCTTCTGCCGTCCGGCGAGAGCTGAACTCCAGCGGTCAGTTGCAGCTCTGCCCAACAGCGTGTTCTCGGTTCTGGGGGAAGCACGCCCTCTTGCCTTGGCCCCGAGAGCAAAGTCCCGAGCGAGCACTCGACTCAGTGCAATGCACCCGGAAGGACGCTCTCGCTCGCCTTTCAAGGAGCGATTCCTAACAGCAGAAGCAGCAGAGGCACAAACTGCACGACGAGAGGGGACACCGTAGAACACGTCTCTGTCCTGGCACATTTGCGTGTGCGATACTTCCCTCCGGGTCTTCGGGCCTTGCGAAGCTCTGTGTACTGCGAGCGCTGCTACTCGCAGCTGAGAAGGACCGTGGAGCTAGCGGCGAATTCGGAGAGCTCTTCGCTGCACTGCGCCGCTCGCAAGCGGCTTCGTTCTTCGCCTTCTGCCGTCCGGCGAGAGCTGAACTCCAGCGGTCAGTTGCAGCTCTGCCCAACAGCGTGTTCTCGGTTCTGCGGGCAAGCACGCCCTCTTGCCTTGGCCGCGAGAGCAAAGTCCCGAGCGAGCACTCGACTCAGTGCAATGCACCCGGAAGGACGCTCTCGCTCGCCTTTCAAGGAGCGATTCCTAACAGCAGAAGCAGCAGAGGCACAAACTGCACGACGAGAGGGGACACCGTAGAACACGTCTCTGTCCTGGCACATTTGCGTGTGCGATACTTCCCTCCGGCTCTTCGGGCCTTGCGAAGCTCTGTGTACTGCGAGCGCTGCTACTCGCAGCTGAGAAGGACCGTGGAGCTAGCGGCGAATTCGGAGAGCTCTTCGCTGCACTGCGCCGCTCGCAAGCGGCTTCGTTCTTCGCCTTCTGCCGTCCGGCGAGAGCTGAACTCCCGCGGTCAGTTGCAGCTCTGCCCAACAGCGTGTTCTCGGTTCTGGGGAAGCACGCCCTCTTGCCTTGGCCCCGAGAGCAAAGTCCCGAGCGAGCACTCGACTCAGTGCAATGCACCCGGAAGGACGCTCTCGCTCGCCTTTCAAGGAGCGATTCCTAACAGCAGAAGCAGCAGAGGCACAAACTGCACGACGAGAGGGGACAACGTAGAACACGTCTCTGTCCTGGCACATTTGCGTGTGCGATACTTCCCTCCGGCTCTTCGGGCCTTGCGAAGCTCTGTGTACTGCGAGCGCTGCTACTCGCAGCTGAGAAGGACCGTGGAGCTAGCGGCGAATTCGGAGAGCTCTTCGCTGCACTGCGCCGCTCGCAAGCGCCTTCGTTCTTCGCCTTCTGCCGTCCGGCGAGAGCTGAACTCCAGCGGTCAGTTGCAGCTCTGCCCAACAGCGTGTTCTCGGTTCTGCGGGCAAGCACGCCCTCTTGCCTTGGCCCCGAGAGCAAAGTCCCGAGCGAGCACTCGACTCAGTGCAATGCACCCGGAAGGACGCTCTCGCTCGCCTTTCAAGGAGCGATTCCTAACAGCAGAAGCAGCAGAGGCACAAACTGCACGACGAGAAGGGACAACGTAGAACACGTCTCTGTCCTGGCACATTTGCGTGTGCGATACTTCCCTCCGGCTCTTCGGGCCTTGCGAAGCTCTGTGTACTGCGAGCGCTGCTACTCGCAGCTGAGAAGGACCGTGGAGCTAGCGGCGAATTCGGAGAGCTCTTCGCTGCACTGCGCCGCTCGCAAGCGCCTTCGTTCTTCGCCTTCTGCCGTCCGGCGAGAGCTGAACTCCAGCGGTCAGCTGCAGCTCTGCCCAACAGCGTGTTCTCGGTTCTGCGGGCAAGCACGCCCTCTTGCCTTGGCCGCGAGAGCAAAGTCCCGAGCGAGCACTCGACTCAGTGCAATGCACCCGGAAGGACGCTCTCGCTCGCCTTTCAAGGAGCGATTCCTAACAGCAGAAGCAGCAGAGGCACAAACTGCACGACGAGAAGGGACAACGTAGAACACGTCTCTGTCCTGGCACATTTGCGTGTGCGATACTTCCCTCCGGCTCTTCGGGCCTTGCGAAGCTCTGTGTACTGCGAGCGCTGCTACTCGCAGCTGAGAAGGACCGTGGAGCTAGCGGCGAATTCGGAGAGCTCTTCGCTGCACTGCGCCGCTCGCAAGCGCCTTCGTTCTTCGCCTTCTGCCGTCCGGCGAGAGCTGAACTCCAGCGGTCAGTTGCAGCTCTGCCCAACAGCGTGTTCTCGGTTCTGCGGGCAAGCACGCCCTCTTGCCTTGGCCCCGAGAGCAAAGTCCCGAGCGAGCACTCGACTCAGTGCAATGCACCCGGAAGGACGCTCTCGCTCGCCTTTCAAGGAGCGATTCCTAACAGCAGAAGCAGCAGAGGCACAAACTGCACGACGAGAAGGGACACGTAGAACACGTCTCTGTCCTGGCACATTTTCGTGTGCGATACTTCCCTCCGGCTCTTCGGGCCTTGCGAAGCTCTGTGTACTGCGAGCGCTGCTACTCGCAGCTGAGAAGGACCGTGGAGCTAGCGGCGAATTCGGAGAGCTCTTCGCTGCACTGCGCCGCTCGCAAGCGCCTTCGTTCTTCGCCTTCTGCCGTCCGGCGAGAGCTGAACTCCAGCGGTCAGTTGCAGCTCTGCCCAACAGCGTGTTCTCGGTTCTGGGGGAAGCACGCCCTCTTGCCTTGGCCCCGAGAGCAAAGTCCCGAGCGAGCACTCGACTCAGTGCAATGCACCCGGAAGGACGCTCTCGCTCGCCTTTCAAGGAGCGATTCCTAACAGCAGAAGCAGCAGAGGCACAAACTGCACGACGAGAGGGGACACCGTAGAACACGTCTCTGTCCTGGCACATTTGCGTGTGCGATACTTCCCTCCGGCTCTTCGGGCCTTGCGAAGCTCTGTGTACTGCGAGCGCTGCTACTCGCAGCTGAGAAGGACCGTGGAGCTAGCGGCGAATTCGGAGAGCTCTTCGCTGCACTGCGCCGCTCGCAAGCGGCTTCGTTCTTCGCCTTCTGCCGTCCGGCGAGAGCTGAACTCCAGCGGTCAGTTGCAGCTCTGCCCAACAGCGTGTTCTCGGTTCTGCGGGCAAGCACGCCCTCTTGCCTTGGCCGCGAGAGCAAAGTCCCGAGCGAGCACTCGACTCAGTGCAATGCACCCGGAAGGACGCTCTCGCTCGCCTTTCAAGGAGCGATTCCTAACAGCAGAAGCAGCAGAGGCACAAACTGCACGACGAGAGGGGACACCGTAGAACACGTCTCTGTCCTGGCACATTTGCGTGTGCGATACTTCCCTCCGGCTCTTCGGGCCTTGCGAAGCTCTGTGTACTGCGAGCGCTGCTACTCGCAGCTGAGAAGGACCGTGGAGCTAGCGGCGAATTCGGAGAGCTCTTCGCTGCACTGCGCCGCTCGCAAGCGGCTTCGTTCTTCGCCTTCTGCCGTCCGGCGAGAGCTGAACTCCCGCGGTCAGTTGCAGCTCTGCCCAACAGCGTGTTCTCGGTTCTGGGGGAAGCACGCCCTCTTGCCTTGGCCCCGAGAGCAAAGTCCCGAGCGAGCACTCGACTCAGTGCAATGCACCCGGAAGGACGCTCTCGCTCGCCTTTCAAGGAGCGATTCCTAACAGCAGAAGCAGCAGAGGCACAAACTGCACGACGAGAGGGGACACCGTAGAACACGTCTCTGTCCTGGCACATTTGCGTGTGCGATACTTCCCTCCGGGTCTTCGGGCCTTGCGAAGCTCTGTGTACTGCGAGCGCTGCTACTCGCAGCTGAGAAGGACCGTGGAGCTAGCGGCGAATTCGGAGAGCTCTTCGCTGCACTGCGCCGCTCGCAAGCGGCTTCGTTCTTCGCCTTCTGCCGTCCGGCGAGAGCTGAACTCCAGCGGTCAGTTGCAGCTCTGCCCAACAGCGTGTTCTCGGTTCTGCGGGCAAGCACGCCCTCTTGCCTTGGCCGCGAGAGCAAAGTCCCGAGCGAGCACTCGACTCAGTGCAATGCACCCGGAAGGACGCTCTCGCTCGCCTTTCAAGGAGCGATTCCTAACAGCAGAAGCAGCAGAGGCACAAACTGCACGACGAGAGGGGACACCGTAGAACACGTCTCTGTCCTGGCACATTTGCGTGTGCGATACTTCCCTCCGGCTCTTCGGGCCTTGCGAAGCTCTGTGTACTGCGAGCGCTGCTACTCGCAGCTGAGAAGGACCGTGGAGCTAGCGGCGAATTCGGAGAGCTCTTCGCTGCACTGCGCCGCTCGCAAGCGGCTTCGTTCTTCGCCTTCTGCCGTCCGGCGAGAGCTGAACTCCAGCGGTCAGTTGCAGCTCTGCCCAACAGCGTGTTCTCGGTTCTCTGCGGGCAAGCACGCCCTCTTGCCTTGGCCGCGAGAGCAAAGTCCCGAGCGAGCACTCGACTCAGTGCAATGCACCCGGAAGGACGCTCTCGCTCGCCTTTCAAGGAGCGATTCCTAACAGCAGAAGCAGCAGAGGCACAAACTGCACGACGAGAGGGGACAACGTAGAACACGTCTCTGTCCTGGCACATTTGCGTGTGCGATACTTCCCTCCGGCTCTTCGGGCCTTGCGAAGCTCTGTGTACTGCGAGCGCTGCTACTCGCAGCTGAGAAGGACCGTGGAGCTAGCGGCGAATTCGGAGAGCTCTTCGCTGCACTGCGCCGCTCGCAAGCGCCTTCGTTCTTCGCCTTCTGCCGTCCGGCGAGAGCTGAACTCCAGCGGTCAGCTGCAGCTCTGCCCAACAGCGTGTTCTCGGTTCTGCGGGCAAGCACGCCCTCTTGCCTTGGCCCCGAGAGCAAAGTCCCGAGCGAGCACTCGACTCAGTGCAATGCACCCGGAAGGACGCTCTCGCTCGCCTTTCAAGGAGCGATTCCTAACAGCAGAAGCAGCAGAGGCACAAACTGCACGACGAGAAGGGACAACGTAGAACACGTCTCTGTCCTGGCACATTTGCGTGTGCGATACTTCCCTCCGGCTCTTCGGGCCTTGCGAAGCTCTGTGTACTGCGAGCGCTGCTACTCGCAGCTGAGAAGGACCGTGGAGCTAGCGGCGAATTCGGAGAGCTCTTCGCTGCACTGCGCCGCTCGCAAGCGCCTTCGTTCTTCGCCTTCTGCCGTCCGGCGAGAGCTGAACTCCAGCGGTCAGCTGCAGCTCTGCCCAACAGCGTGTTCTCGGTTCTGCGGGCAAGCACGCCCTCTTGCCTTGGCCGCGAGAGCAAAGTCCCGAGCGAGCACTCGACTCAGTGCAATGCACCCGGAAGGACGCTCTCGCTCGCCTTTCAAGGAGCGATTCCTAACAGCAGAAGCAGCAGAGGCACAAACTGCACGACGAGAAGGGACAACGTAGAACACGTCTCTGTCCTGGCACATTTTCGTGTGCGATACTTCCCTCCGGCTCTTCGGGCCTTGCGAAGCTCTGTGTACTGCGAGCGCTGCTACTCGCAGCTGAGAAGGACCGTGGAGCTAGCGGCGAATTCGGAGAGCTCTTCGCTGCACTGCGCCGCTCGCAAGCGGCTTCGTTCTTCGCCTTCTGCCGTCCGGCGAGAGCTGAACTCCGGCGGTCAGTTGCAGCTCTGCCCAACAGCGTGTTCTCGGTTCTGCGGGCAAGCACGCCCTCTTGCCTTGGCCGCGAGAGCAAAGTCCCGAGCGAGCACTCGACTCAGTGCAATGCACCCGGAAGGACGCTCTCGCTCGCCTTTCAAGGAGCGATTCCTAACAGCAGAAGCAGCAGAGGCACAAACTGCACGACGAGAGGGGACAACGTAGAACACGTCTCTGTCCTGGCACATTTGCGTGTGCGATACTTCCCTCCGGCTCTTCGGGCCTTGCGAAGCTCTGTGTACTGCGAGCGCTGCTACTCGCAGCTGAGAAGGACCGTGGAGCTAGCGGCGAATTCGGAGAGCTCTTCGCTGCACTGCGCCGCTCGCAAGCGGCTTCGTTCTTCGCCTTCTGCCGTCCGGCGAGAGCTGAACTCCAGCGGTCAGTTGCAGCTCTGCCCAACAGCGTGTTCTCGGTTCTGCGGGCAAGCACGCCCTCTTGCCTTGGCCGCGAGAGCAAAGTCCCGAGCGAGCACTCGACTCAGTGCAATGCACCCGGAAGGACGCTCTCGCTCGCCTTTCAAGGAGCGATTCCTAACAGCAGAAGCAGCAGAGGCACAAACTGCACGACGAGAGGGGACAACGTAGAACACGTCTCTGTCCTGGCACATTTGCGTGTGCGATACTTCCCTCCGGCTCTTCGGGCCTTGCGAAGCTCTGTGTACTGCGAGCGCTGCTACTCGCAGCTGAGAAGGACCGTGGAGCTAGCGGCGAATTCGGAGAGCTCTTCGCTGCACTGCGCCGCTCGCAAGCGCCTTCGTTCTTCGCCTTCTGCCGTCCGGCGAGAGCTGAACTCCAGCGGTCAGTTGCAGCTCTGCCCAACAGCGTGTTCTCGGTTCTGCGGGCAAGCACGCCCTCTTGCCTTGGCCCCGAGAGCAAAGTCCCGAGCGAGCACTCGACTCAGTGCAATGCACCCGGAAGGACGCTCTCGCTCGCCTTTCAAGGAGCGATTCCTAACAGCAGAAGCAGCAGAGGCACAAACTGCACGACGAGAGGGGACAACGTAGAACACGTCTCTGTCCTGGCACATTTGCGTGTGCGATACCTCCCTCCGGCTCTTCGGGCCTTGCGAAGCTCTGTGTACTGCGAGCGCTGCTACTCGCAGCTGAGAAGGACCGTGGAGCTAGCGGCGAATTCGGAGAGCTCTTCGCTGCACTGCGCCGCTCGCAAGCGCCTTCGTTCTTCGCCTTCTGCCGTCCGGCGAGAGCTGAACTCCAGCGGTCAGTTGCAGCTCTGCCCAACAGCGTGTTCTCGGTTCTGCGGGCAAGCACGCCCTCTTGCTTTGGCCGCGAGAGCAAAGTCCCGAGCGAGCACTCGACTCAGTGCAATGCACCCGGAAGGACGCTCTCGCTCGCCTTTCAAGGAGCGATTCCTAACAGCAGAAGCAGCAGAGGCACAAACTGCACGACGAGAAGGGACAACGTAGAACACGTCTCTGTCCTGGCACATTTTCGTGTGCGATACCTCCCTCCGGCTCTTCGGGCCTTGCGAAGCTCTGTGTACTGCGAGCGCTGCTACTCGCAGCTGAGAAGGACCGTGGAGCTAGCGGCGAATTCGGAGAGCTCTTCGCTGCACTGCGCCGCTCGCAAGCGCCTTCGTTCTTCGCCTTCTGCCGTCCGGCGAGAGCTGAACTCCAGCGGTCAGTTGCAGCTCTGCCCAACAGCGTGTTCTCGGTTCTGCGGGCAAGCACGCCCTCTTGCCTTGGCCCCGAGAGCAAAGTCCCGAGCGAGCACTCGACTCAGTGCAATGCACCCGGAAGGACGCTCTCGCTCGCCTTTCAAGGAGCGATTCCTAACAGCAGAAGCAGCAGAGGCACAAACTGCACGACGAGAAGGGACAACGTAGAACACGTCTCTGTCCTGGCACATTTGCGTGTGCGATACTTCCCTCCGGCTCTTCGGGCCTTGCGAAGCTCTGTGTACTGCGAGCGCTGCTACTCGCAGCTGAGAAGGACCGTGGAGCTAGCGGCGAATTCGGAGAGCTCTTCGCTGCACTGCGCCGCTCGCAAGCGGCTTCGTTCTTCGCCTTCTGCCGTCCGGCGAAGGCTGAACTCCAGCGGTCAGCTGCAGTTCTGCCCAACAGCGTGTTCTCGGTTCTGCGGGCAAGCACGCCCTCTTGCCTTGGCCCCGAGAGCAAAGTCCCGAGCGAGCACTCGACTCAGTGCAATGCACCCGGAAGGACGCTCTCGCTCGCCTTTCAAGGAGCGATTCCTAACAGCAGAAGCAGCAGAGGCACAAACTGCACGACGAGAGGGGACAACGTAGAACACGTCTCTGTCCTGGCACATTTGCGTGTGCGATACTTCCCTCCGGGTCTTCGGGCCTTGCGAAGCTCTGTGTACTGCGAGCGCTGCTACTCGCAGCTGAGAAGGACCGTGGAGCTAGCGGCGAATTCGGAGAGCTCTTCGCTGCACTGCGCCGCTCGCAAGCGGCTTCGTTCTTCGCCTTCTGCCGTCCGGCGAGAGCTGAACTCCAGCGGTCAGTTGCAGCTCTGCCCAACAGCGTGTTCTCGGTTCTGCGGGCAAGCACGCCCTCTTGCCTTGGCCCCGAGAGCAAAGTCCCGAGCGAGCACTCGACTCAGTGCAATGCACCCGGAAGGACGCTCTCGCTCGCCTTTCAAGGAGCGATTCCTAACAGCAGAAGCAGCAGAGGCACAAACTGCACGACGAGAAGGGACAACGTAGAACACGTCTCTGTCCTGGCACATTTGCGTGTGCGATACTTCCCTCCGGCTCTTCGGGCCTTGCGAAGCTCTGTGTACTGCGAGCGCTGCTACTCGCAGCTGAGAAGGACCGTGGAGCTAGCGGCGAATTCGGAGAGCTCTTCGCTGCACTGCGCCGCTCGCAAGCGCCTTCGTTCTTCGCCTTCTGCCGTCCGGCGAGAGCTGAACTCCAGCGGTCAGTTGCAGCTCTGCCCAACAGCGTGTTCTCGGTTCTGGGGGAAGCACGCCCTCTTGCCTTGGCCCCGAGAGCAAAGTCCCGAGCGAGCACTCGACTCAGTGCAATGCACCCGGAAGGACGCTCTCGCTCGCCTTTCAAGGAGCGATTCCTAACAGCAGAAGCAGCAGAGGCACAAACTGCACGACGAGAGGGGACACCGTAGAACACGTCTCTGTCCTGGCACATTTGCGTGTGCGATACTTCCCTCCGGGTCTTCGGGCCTTGCGAAGCTCTGTGTACTGCGAGCGCTGCTACTCGCAGCTGAGAAGGACCGTGGAGCTAGCGGCGAATTCGGAGAGCTCTTCGCTGCACTGCGCCGCTCGCAAGCGGCTTCGTTCTTCGCCTTCTGCCGTCCGGCGAGAGCTGAACTCCAGCGGTCAGTTGCAGCTCTGCCCAACAGCGTGTTCTCGGTTCTGCGGGCAAGCACGCCCTCTTGCCTTGGCCGCGAGAGCAAAGTCCCGAGCGAGCACTCGACTCAGTGCAATGCACCCGGAAGGACGCTCTCGCTCGCCTTTCAAGGAGCGATTCCTAACAGCAGAAGCAGCAGAGGCACAAACTGCACGACGAGAGGGGACAACGTAGAACACGTCTCTGTCCTGGCACATTTGCGTGTGCGATACTTCCCTCCGGCTCTTCGGGCCTTGCGAAGCTCTGTGTACTGCGAGCGCTGCTACTCGCAGCTGAGAAGGACCGTGGAGCTAGCGGCGAATTCGGAGAGCTCTTCGCTGCACTGCGCCGCTCGCAAGCGGCTTCGTTCTTCGCCTTCTGCCGTCCGGCGAGAGCTGAACTCCCGCGGTCAGTTGCAGCTCTGCCCAACAGCGTGTTCTCGGTTCTGGGGGAAGCACGCCCTCTTGCCTTGGCCCCGAGAGCAAAGTCCCGAGCGAGCACTCGACTCAGTGCAATGCACCCGGAAGGACGCTCTCGCTCGCCTTTCAAGGAGCGATTCCTAACAGCAGAAGCAGCAGAGGCACAAACTGCACGACGAGAGGGGACAACGTAGAACACGTCTCTGTCCTGGCACATTTGCGTGTGCGATACTTCCCTCCGGCTCTTCGGGCCTTGCGAAGCTCTGTGTACTGCGAGCGCTGCTACTCGCAGCTGAGAAGGACCGTGGAGCTAGCGGCGAATTCGGAGAGCTCTTCGCTGCACTGCGCCGCTCGCAAGCGCCTTCGTTCTTCGCCTTCTGCCGTCCGGCGAGAGCTGAACTCCAGCGGTCAGTTGCAGCTCTGCCCAACAGCGTGTTCTCGGTTCTGCGGGCAAGCACGCCCTCTTGCCTTGGCCCCGAGAGCAAAGTCCCGAGCGAGCACTCGACTCAGTGCAATGCACCCGGAAGGACGCTCTCGCTCGCCTTTCAAGGAGCGATTCCTAACAGCAGAAGCAGCAGAGGCACAAACTGCACGACGAGAAGGGACAACGTAGAACACGTCTCTGTCCTGGCACATTTGCGTGTGCGATACTTCCCTCCGGCTCTTCGGGCCTTGCGAAGCTCTGTGTACTGCGAGCGCTGCTACTCGCAGCTGAGAAGGACCGTGGAGCTAGCGGCGAATTCGGAGAGCTCTTCGCTGCACTGCGCCGCTCGCAAGCGCCTTCGTTCTTCGCCTTCTGCCGTCCGGCGAGAGCTGAACTCCAGCGGTCAGTTGCAGCTCTGCCCAACAGCGTGTTCTCGGTTCTGGGGGAAGCACGCCCTCTTGCCTTGGCCCGAGAGCAAAGTCCCGAGCGAGCACTCGACTCAGTGCAATGCACCCGGAAGGACGCTCTCGCTCGCCTTTCAAGGAGCGATTCCTAACAGCAGAAGCAGCAGAGGCACAAACTGCACGACGAGAAGGGACAACGTAGAACACGTCTCTGTCCTGGCACATTTGCGTGTGCGATACTTCCCTCCGGCTCTTCGGGCCTTGCGAAGCTCTGTGTACTGCGAGCGCTGCTACTCGCAGCTGAGAAGGACCGTGGAGCTAGCGGCGAATTCGGAGAGCTCTTCGCTGCACTGCGCCGCTCGCAAGCGCCTTCGTTCTTCGCCTTCTGCCGTCCGGCGAGAGCTGAACTCCAGCGGTCAGTTGCAGCTCTGCCCAACAGCGTGTTCTCGGTTCTGGGGGAAGCACGCCCTCTTGCCTTGGCCCCGAGAGCAAAGTCCCGAGCGAGCACTCGACTCAGTGCAATGCACCCGGAAGGACGCTCTCGCTCGCCTTTCAAGGAGCGATTCCTAACAGCAGAAGCAGCAGAGGCACAAACTGCACGACGAGAGGGGACACCGTAGAACACGTCTCTGTCCTGGCACATTTGCGTGTGCGATACTTCCCTCCGGGTCTTCGGGCCTTGCGAAGCTCTGTGTACTGCGAGCGCTGCTACTCGCAGCTGAGAAGGACCGTGGAGCTAGCGGCGAATTCGGAGAGCTCTTCGCTGCACTGCGCCGCTCGCAAGCGGCTTCGTTCTTCGCCTTCTGCCGTCCGGCGAGAGCTGAACTCCAGCGGTCAGTTGCAGCTCTGCCCAACAGCGTGTTCTCGGTTCTGCGGGCAAGCACGCCCTCTTGCCTTGGCCGCGAGAGCAAAGTCCCGAGCGAGCACTCGACTCAGTGCAATGCACCCGGAAGGACGCTCTCGCTCGCCTTTCAAGGAGCGATTCCTAACAGCAGAAGCAGCAGAGGCACAAACTGCACGACGAGAGGGGACACCGTAGAACACGTCTCTGTCCTGGCACATTTGCGTGTGCGATACTTCCCTCCGGCTCTTCGGGCCTTGCGAAGCTCTGTGTACTGCGAGCGCTGCTACTCGCAGCTGAGAAGGACCGTGGAGCTAGCGGCGAATTCGGAGAGCTCTTCGCTGCACTGCGCCGCTCGCAAGCGGCTTCGTTCTTCGCCTTCTGCCGTCCGGCGAGAGCTGAACTCCCGCGGTCAGTTGCAGCTCTGCCCAACAGCGTGTTCTCGGTTCTGGGGGAAGCACGCCCTCTTGCCTTGGCCCCGAGAGCAAAGTCCCGAGCGAGCACTCGACTCAGTGCAATGCACCCGGAAGGACGCTCTCGCTCGCCTTTCAAGGAGCGATTCCTAACAGCAGAAGCAGCAGAGGCACAAACTGCACGACGAGAGGGGACACCGTAGAACACGTCTCTGTCCTGGCACATTTGCGTGTGCGATACTTCCCTCCGGGTCTTCGGGCCTTGCGAAGCTCTGTGTACTGCGAGCGCTGCTACTCGCAGCTGAGAAGGACCGTGGAGCTAGCGGCGAATTCGGAGAGCTCTTCGCTGCACTGCGCCGCTCGCAAGCGGCTTCGTTCTTCGCCTTCTGCCGTCCGGCGAGAGCTGAACTCCAGCGGTCAGTTGCAGCTCTGCCCAACAGCGTGTTCTCGGTTCTGCGGGCAAGCACGCCCTCTTGCCTTGGCCGCGAGAGCAAAGTCCCGAGCGAGCACTCGACTCAGTGCAATGCACCCGGAAGGACGCTCTCGCTCGCCTTTCAAGGAGCGATTCCTAACAGCAGAAGCAGCAGAGGCACAAACTGCACGACGAGAGGGGACACCGTAGAACACGTCTCTGTCCTGGCACATTTGCGTGTGCGATACTTCCCTCCGGCTCTTCGGGCCTTGCGAAGCTCTGTGTACTGCGAGCGCTGCTACTCGCAGCTGAGAAGGACCGTGGAGCTAGCGGCGAATTCGGAGAGCTCTTCGCTGCACTGCGCCGCTCGCAAGCGGCTTCGTTCTTCGCCTTCTGCCGTCCGGCGAGAGCTGAACTCCAGCGGTCAGTTGCAGCTCTGCCCAACAGCGTGTTCTCGGTTCTGCGGGCAAGCACGCCCTCTTGCCTTGGCCGCGAGAGCAAAGTCCCGAGCGAGCACTCGACTCAGTGCAATGCACCCGGAAGGACGCTCTCGCTCGCCTTTCAAGGAGCGATTCCTAACAGCAGAAGCAGCAGAGGCACAAACTGCACGACGAGAGGGGACAACGTAGAACACGTCTCTGTCCTGGCACATTTGCGTGTGCGATACTTCCCTCCGGCTCTTCGGGCCTTGCGAAGCTCTGTGTACTGCGAGCGCTGCTACTCGCAGCTGAGAAGGACCGTGGAGCTAGCGGCGAATTCGGAGAGCTCTTCGCTGCACTGCGCCGCTCGCAAGAGCCTTCGTTCTTCGCCTTCTGCCGTCCGGCGAGAGCTGAACTCCAGCGGTCAGCTGCAGCTCTGCCCAACAGCGTGTTCTCGGTTCTGCGGGCAAGCACGCCCTCTTGCCTTGGCCCCGAGAGCAAAGTCCCGAGCGAGCACTCGACTCAGTGCAATGCACCCGGAAGGACGCTCTCGCTCGCCTTTCAAGGAGCGATTCCTAACAGCAGAAGCAGCAGAGGCACAAACTGCACGACGAGAAGGGACAACGTAGAACACGTCTCTGTCCTGGCACATTTGCGTGTGCGATACTTCCCTCCGGCTCTTCGGGCCTTGCGAAGCTCTGTGTACTGCGAGCGCTGCTACTCGCAGCTGAGAAGGACCGTGGAGCTAGCGGCGAATTCGGAGAGCTCTTCGCTGCACTGCGCCGCTCGCAAGCGCCTTCGTTCTTCGCCTTCTGCCGTCCGGCGAGAGCTGAACTCCAGCGGTCAGCTGCAGCTCTGCCCAACAGCGTGTTCTCGGTTCTGCGGGCAAGCACGCCCTCTTGCCTTGGCCGCGAGAGCAAAGTCCCGAGCGAGCACTCGACTCAGTGCAATGCACCCGGAAGGACGCTCTCGCTCGCCTTTCAAGGAGCGATTCCTAACAGCAGAAGCAGCAGAGGCACAAACTGCACGACGAGAAGGGACAACGTAGAACACGTCTCTGTCCTGGCACATTTTCGTGTGCGATACTTCCCTCCGGCTCTTCGGGCCTTGCGAAGCTCTGTGTACTGCGAGCGCTGCTACTCGCAGCTGAGAAGGACCGTGGAGCTAGCGGCGAATTCGGAGAGCTCTTCGCTGCACTGCGCCGCTCGCAAGCGCCTTCGTTCTTCGCCTTCTGCCGTCCGGCGAAGGCTGAACTCCAGCGGTCAGCTGCAGCTCTGCCCAACAGCGTGTTCTCGGTTCTGCGGGCAAGCACGCCCTCTTGCCTTGGCCCCGAGAGCAAAGTCCCGAGCGAGCACTCGACTCAGTGCAATGCACCCGGAAGGACGCTCTCGCTCGCCTTTCAAGGAGCGATTCCTAACAGCAGAAGCAGCAGAGGCACAAACTGCACGACGAGAAGGGACAACGTAGAACACGTCTCTGTCCTGGCACATTTGCGTGTGCGATACTTCCCTCCGGCTCTTCGGGCCTTGCGAAGCTCTGTGTACTGCGAGCGCTGCTACTCGCAGCTGAGAAGGACCGTGGAGCTAGCGGCGAATTCGGAGAGCTCTTCGCTGCACTGCGCCGCTCGCAAGAGGCTTCGTTCTTCGCCTTCTGCCGTCCGGCGAAGGCTGAACTCCAGCGGTCAGCTGCAGCTCTGCCCAACAGCGTGTTCTCGGTTCTGCGGGCAAGCACGCCCTCTTGCCTTGGCCGCGAGAGCAAAGTCCCGAGCGAGCACTCGACTCAGTGCAATGCACCCGGAAGGACGCTCTCGCTCGCCTTTCGAGGAGCGATTCCTAACAGCAGAAGCAGCAGAGGCACAAACTGCACGACGAGAAGGGACAACGTAGAACACGTCTCTGTCCTGGCACATTTGCGTGTGCGATACTTCCCTCCGGCTCTTCGGGCCTTGCGAAGCTCTGTGTACTGCGAGCGCTGCTACTCGCAGCTGAGAAGGACCGTGGAGCTAGCGGCGAATTCGGAGAGCTCTTCGCTGCACTGCGCCGCTCGCAAGCGGCTTCGTTCTTCGCCTTCTGCCGTCCGGCGAGAGCTGAACTCCAGCGGTCAGCTGCAGCTCTGCCCAACAGCGTGTTCTCGGTTCTGCGGGCAAGCACGCCCTCTTGCCTTGGCCGCGAGAGCAAAGTCCCGAGCGAGCACTCGACTCAGTGCAATGCACCCGGAAGGACGCTCTCGCTCGCCTTTCGAGGAGCGATTCCTAACAGCAGAAGCAGCAGAGGCACAAACTGCACGACGAGAGGGGACACCGTAGAACACGTCTCTGTCCTGGCACATTTGCGTGTGCGATACTTCCCTCCGGCTCTTCGGGCCTTGCGAAGCTCTGTGTACTGCGAGCGCTGCTACTCGCAGCTGAGAAGGACCGTGGAGCTAGCGGCGAATTCGGAGAGCTCTTCGCTGCACTGCGCCGCTCGCAAGCGGCTTCGTTCTTCGCCTTCTGCCGTCCGGCGAGAGCTGAACTCCAGCGGTCAGTTGCAGCTCTGCCCAACAGCGTGTTCTCGGTTCTGCGGGCAAGCACGCCCTCTTGCCTTGGCCGCGAGAGCAAAGTCCCGAGCGAGCACTCGACTCAGTGCAATGCACCCGGAAGGACGCTCTCGCTCGCCTTTCGAGGAGCGATTCCTAACAGCAGAAGCAGCAGAGGCACAAACTGCACGACGAGAGGGGACAACGTAGAACACGTCTCTGTCCTGGCACATTTGCGTGTGCGATACTTCCCTCCGGCTCTTCGGGCCTTGCGAAGCTCTGTGTACTGCGAGCGCTGCTACTCGCAGCTGAGAAGGACCGTGGAGCTAGCGGCGAATTCGGAGAGCTCTTCGCTGCACTGCGCCGCTCGCAAGCGCCTTCGTTCTTCGCCTTCTGCCGTCCGGCGAGAGCTGAACTCCAGCGGTCAGTTGCAGCTCTGCCCAACAGCGTGTTCTCGGTTCTGCGGGCAAGCACGCCCTCTTGCCTTGGCCCCGAGAGCAAAGTCCCGAGCGAGCACTCGACTCAGTGCAATGCACCCGGAAGGACGCTCTCGCTCGCCTTTCAAGGAGCGATTCCTAACAGCAGAAGCAGCAGAGGCACAAACTGCACGACGAGAAGGGACAACGTAGAACACGTCTCTGTCCTGGCACATTTGCGTGTGCGATACTTCCCTCCGGCTCTTCGGGTCTTGCGAAGCTCTGTGTACTGCGAGCGCTGCTACTCGCAGCTGAGAAGGACCGTGGAGCTAGCGGCGAATTCGGAGAGCTCTTCGCTGCACTGCGCCGCTCGCAAGCGCCTTCGTTCTTCGCCTTCTGCCGTCCGGCGAGAGCTGAACTCCAGCGGTCAGCTGCAGCTCTGCCCAACAGCGTGTTCTCGGTTCTGCGGGCAAGCACGCCCTCTTGCCTTGGCCGCGAGAGCAAAGTCCCGAGCGAGCACTCGACTCAGTGCAATGCACCCGGAAGGACGCTCTCGCTCGCCTTTCAAGGAGCGATTCCTAACAGCAGAAGCAGCAGAGGCACAAACTGCACGACGAGAAGGGACAACGTAGAACACGTCTCTGTCCTGGCACATTTTCGTGTGCGATACTTCCCTCCGGCTCTTCGGGCCTTGCGAAGCTCTGTGTACTGCGAGCGCTGCTACTCGCAGCTGAGAAGGACCGTGGAGCTAGCGGCGAATTCGGAGAGCTCTTCGCTGCACTGCGCCGCTCGCAAGCGGCTTCGTTCTTCGCCTTCTGCCGTCCGGCGAAGGCTGAACTCCAGCGGTCAGCTGCAGCTCTGCCCAACAGCGTGTTCTCGGTTCTGCGGGCAAGCACGCCCTCTTGCCTTGGCCGCGAGAGCAAAGTCCCGAGCGAGCACTCGACTCAGTGCAATGCACCCGGAAGGACGCTCTCGCTCGCCTTTCAAGGAGCGATTCCTAACAGCAGAAGCAGCAGAGGCACAAACTGCACGACGAGAAGGGACAACGTAGAACACGTCTCTGTCCTGGCACATTTTCGTGTGCGATACTTCCCTCCGGCTCTTCGGGCCTTGCGAAGCTCTGTGTACTGCGAGCGCTGCTACTCGCAGCTGAGAAGGACCGTGGAGCTAGCGGCGAATTCGGAGAGCTCTTCGCTGCACTGCGCCGCTCGCAAGCGGCTTCGTTCTTCGCCTTCTGCCGTCCGGCGAGAGCTGAACTCCAGCGGTCAGCTGCAGCTCTGCCCAACAGCGTGTTCTCGGTTCTGCGGGCAAGCACGCCCTCTTGCCTTGGCCCCGAGAGCAAAGTCCCGAGCGAGCACTCGACTCAGTGCAATGCACCCGGAAGGACGCTCTCGCTCGCCTTTCAAGGAGCGATTCCTAACAGCAGAAGCAGCAGAGGCACAAACTGCACGACGAGAGGGGACACCGTAGAACACGTCTCTGTCCTGGCACATTTTCGTGTGCGATACTTCCCTCCGGCTCTTCGGGCCTTGCGAAGCTCTGTGTACTGCGAGCGCTGCTACTCGCAGCTGAGAAGGACCGTGGAGCTAGCGGCGAATTCGGAGAGCTCTTCGCTGCACTGCGCCGCTCGCAAGCGGCTTCGTTCTTCGCCTTCTGCCGTCCGGCGAGAGCTGAACTCCGGCGGTCAGTTGCAGCTCTGCCCAACAGCGTGTTCTCGGTTCTGCGGGCAAGCACGCCCTCTTGCCTTGGCCGCGAGAGCAAAGTCCCGAGCGAGCACTCGACTCAGTGCAATGCACCCGGAAGGACGCTCTCGCTCGCCTTTCAAGGAGCGATTCCTAACAGCAGAAGCAGCAGAGGCACAAACTGCACGACGAGAGGGGACAACGTAGAACACGTCTCTGTCCTGGCACATTTGCGTGTGCGATACTTCCCTCCGGCTCTTCGGGCCTTGCGAAGCTCTGTGTACTGCGAGCGCTGCTACTCGCAGCTGAGAAGGACCGTGGAGCTAGCGGCGAATTCGGAGAGCTCTTCGCTGCACTGCGCCGCTCGCAAGCGGCTTCGTTCTTCGCCTTCTGCCGTCCGGCGAGAGCTGAACTCCGGCGGTCAGTTGCAGCTCTGCCCAACAGCGTGTTCTCGGTTCTGCGGGCAAGCACGCCCTCTTGCCTTGGCCGCGAGAGCAAAGTCCCGAGCGAGCACTCGACTCAGTGCAATGCACCCGGAAGGACGCTCTCGCTCGCCTTTCAAGGAGCGATTCCTAACAGCAGAAGCAGCAGAGGCACAAACTGCACGACGAGAGGGGACAACGTAGAACACGTCTCTGTCCTGGCACATTTGCGTGTGCGATACTTCCCTCCGGGTCTTCGGGCCTTGCGAAGCTCTGTGTACTGCGAGCGCTGCTACTCGCAGCTGAGAAGGACCGTGGAGCTAGCGGCGAATTCGGAGAGCTCTTCGCTGCACTGCGCCGCTCGCAAGCGCCTTCGTTCTTCGCCTTCTGCCGTCCGGCGAGAGCTGAACTCCAGCGGTCAGTTGCAGCTCTGCCCAACAGCGTGTTCTCGGTTCTGCGGGCAAGCACGCCCTCTTGCCTTGGCCCCGAGAGCAAAGTCCCGAGCGAGCACTCGACTCAGTGCAATGCACCCGGAAGGACGCTCTCGCTCGCCTTTCAAGGAGCGATTCCTAACAGCAGAAGCAGCAGAGGCACAAACTGCACGACGAGAGGGGACAACGTAGAACACGTCTCTGTCCTGGCACATTTGCGTGTGCGATACCTCCCTCCGGCTCTTCGGGCCTTGCGAAGCTCTGTGTACTGCGAGCGCTGCTACTCGCAGCTGAGAAGGACCGTGGAGCTAGCGGCGAATTCGGAGAGCTCTTCGCTGCACTGCGCCGCTCGCAAGCGGCTTCGTTCTTCGCCTTCTGCCGTCCGGCGAGAGCTGAACTCCAGCGGTCAGTTGCAGCTCTGCCCAACAGCGTGTTCTCGGTTCTGCGGGCAAGCACGCCCTCTTGCCTTGGCCGCGAGAGCAAAGTCCCGAGCGAGCACTCGACTCAGTGCAATGCACCCGGAAGGACGCTCTCGCTCGCCTTTCAAGGAGCGATTCCTAACAGCAGAAGCAGCAGAGGCACAAACTGCACGACGAGAGGGGACAACGTAGAACACGTCTCTGTCCTGGCACATTTGCGTGTGCGATACTTCCCTCCGGGTCTTCGGGCCTTGCGAAGCTCTGTGTACTGCGAGCGCTGCTACTCGCAGCTGAGAAGGACCGTGGAGCTAGCGGCGAATTCGGAGAGCTCTTCGCTGCACTGCGCCGCTCGCAAGCGGCTTCGTTCTTCGCCTTCTGCCGTCCGGCGAAGGCTGAACTCCAGCGGTCAGTTGCAGCTCTGCCCAACAGCGTGTTCTCGGTTCTGCGGGCAAGCACGCCCTCTTGCCTTGGCCGCGAGAGCAAAGTCCCGAGCGAGCACTCGACTCAGTGCAATGCACCCGGAAGGACGCTCTCGCTCGCCTTTCAAGGAGCGATTCCTAACAGCAGAAGCAGCAGAGGCACAAACTGCACGACGAGAAGGGACAACGTAGATCACGTCTCTGTCCTGGCACATTTGCGTGTGCGATACTTCCCTCCGGCTCTTCGGGCCTTGCGAAGCTCTGTGTACTGCGAGCGCTGCTACTCGCAGCTGAGAAGGACCGTGGAGCTAGCGGCGAATTCGGAGAGCTCTTCGCTGCACTGCGCCGCTCGCAAGCGCCTTCGTTCTTCGCCTTCTGCCGTCCGGCGAGAGCTGAACTCCAGCGGTCAGTTGCAGCTCTGCCCAACAGCGTGTTCTCGGTTCTGCGGGCAAGCACGCCCTCTTGCCTTGGCCGCGAGAGCAAAGTCCCGAGCGAGCACTCGACTCAGTGCAATGCACCCGGAAGGACGCTCTCGCTCGCCTTTCAAGGAGCGATTCCTAACAGCAGAAGCAGCAGAGGCACAAACTGCACGACGAGAAGGGACAACGTAGAACACGTCTCTGTCCTGGCACATTTTCGTGTGCGATACCTCCCTCCGGCTCTTCGGGCCTTGCGAAGCTCTGTGTACTGCGAGCGCTGCTACTCGCAGCTGAGAAGGACCGTGGAGCTAGCGGCGAATTCGGAGAGCTCTTCGCTGCACTGCGCCGCTCGCAAGCGCCTTCGTTCTTCGCCTTCTGCCGTCCGGCGAGAGCTGAACTCCAGCGGTCAGTTGCAGCTCTGCCCAACAGCGTGTTCTCGGTTCTGCGGGCAAGCACGCCCTCTTGCCTTGGCCCCGAGAGCAAAGTCCCGAGCGAGCACTCGACTCAGTGCAATGCACCCGGAAGGACGCTCTCGCTCGCCTTTCAAGGAGCGATTCCTAACAGCAGAAGCAGCAGAGGCACAAACTGCACGACGAGAAGGGACAACGTAGAACACGTCTCTGTCCTGGCACATTTGCGTGTGCGATACTTCCCTCCGGCTCTTCGGGCCTTGCGAAGCTCTGTGTACTGCGAGCGCTGCTACTCGCAGCTGAGAAGGACCGTGGAGCTAGCGGCGAATTCGGAGAGCTCTTCGCTGCACTGCGCCGCTCGCAAGCGGCTTCGTTCTTCGCCTTCTGCCGTCCGGCGAAGGCTGAACTCCAGCGGTCAGCTGCAGCTCTGCCCAACAGCGTGTTCTCGGTTCTGCGGGCAAGCACGCCCTCTTGCCTTGGCCCCGAGAGCAAAGTCCCGAGCGAGCACTCGACTCAGTGCAATGCACCCGGAAGGACGCTCTCGCTCGCCTTTCAAGGAGCGATTCCTAACAGCAGAAGCAGCAGAGGCACAAACTGCACGACGAGAGGGGACAACGTAGAACACGTCTCTGTCCTGGCACATTTGCGTGTGCGATACTTCCCTCCGGGTCTTCGGGCCTTGCGAAGCTCTGTGTACTGCGAGCGCTGCTACTCGCAGCTGAGAAGGACCGTGGAGCTAGCGGCGAATTCGGAGAGCTCTTCGCTGCACTGCGCCGCTCGCAAGCGGCTTCGTTCTTCGCCTTCTGCCGTCCGGCGAGAGCTGAACTCCAGCGGTCAGTTGCAGCTCTGCCCAACAGCGTGTTCTCGGTTCTGCGGGCAAGCACGCCCTCTTGCCTTGGCCCCGAGAGCAAAGTCCCGAGCGAGCACTCGACTCAGTGCAATGCACCCGGAAGGACGCTCTCGCTCGCCTTTCAAGGAGCGATTCCTAACAGCAGAAGCAGCAGAGGCACAAACTGCACGACGAGAGGGGACACCGTAGAACACGTCTCTGTCCTGGCACATTTGCGTGTGCGATACTTCCCTCCGGCTCTTCGGGCCTTGCGAAGCTCTGTGTACTGCGAGCGCTGCTACTCGCAGCTGAGAAGGACCGTGGAGCTAGCGGCGAATTCGGAGAGCTCTTCGCTGCACTGCGCCGCTCGCAAGCGGCTTCGTTCTTCGCCTTCTGCCGTCCGGCGAGAGCTGAACTCCAGCGGTCAGTTGCAGCTCTGCCCAACAGCGTGTTCTCGGTTCTGCGGGCAAGCACGCCCTCTTGCCTTGGCCGCGAGAGCAAAGTCCCGAGCGAGCACTCGACTCAGTGCAATGCACCCGGAAGGACGCTCTCGCTCGCCTTTCAAGGAGCGATTCCTAACAGCAGAAGCAGCAGAGGCACAAACTGCACGACGAGAGGGGACAACGTAGAACACGTCTCTGTCCTGGCACATTTGCGTGTGCGATACTTCCCTCCGGCTCTTCGGGCCTTGCGAAGCTCTGTGTACTGCGAGCGCTGCTACTCGCAGCTGAGAAGGACCGTGGAGCTAGCGGCGAATTCGGAGAGCTCTTCGCTGCACTGCGCCGCTCGCAAGCGCCTTCGTTCTTCGCCTTCTGCCGTCCGGCGAGAGCTGAACTCCAGCGGTCAGTTGCAGCTCTGCCCAACAGCGTGTTCTCGGTTCTGCGGGCAAGCACGCCCTCTTGCCTTGGCCCCGAGAGCAAAGTCCCGAGCGAGCACTCGACTCAGTGCAATGCACCCGGAAGGACGCTCTCGCTCGCCTTTCAAGGAGCGATTCCTAACAGCAGAAGCAGCAGAGGCACAAACTGCACGACGAGAAGGGACAACGTAGAACACGTCTCTGTCCTGGCACATTTGCGTGTGCGATACTTCCCTCCGGCTCTTCGGGCCTTGCGAAGCTCTGTGTACTGCGAGCGCTGCTACTCGCAGCTGAGAAGGACCGTGGAGCTAGCGGCGAATTCGGAGAGCTCTTCGCTGCACTGCGCCGCTCGCAAGCGCCTTCGTTCTTCGCCTTCTGCCGTCCGGCGAGAGCTGAACTCCAGCGGTCAGTTGCAGCTCTGCCCAACAGCGTGTTCTCGGTTCTGCGGGCAAGCACGCCCTCTTGCCTTGGCCCCGAGAGCAAAGTCCCGAGCGAGCACTCGACTCAGTGCAATGCACCCGGAAGGACGCTCTCGCTCGCCTTTCAAGGAGCGATTCCTAACAGCAGAAGCAGCAGAGGCACAAACTGCACGACGAGAAGGGACAACGTAGAACACGTCTCTGTCCTGGCACATTTTCGTGTGCGATACTTCCCTCCGGCTCTTCGGGCCTTGCGAAGCTCTGTGTACTGCGAGCGCTGCTACTCGCAGCTGAGAAGGACCGTGGAGCTAGCGGCGAATTCGGAGAGCTCTTCGCTGCACTGCGCCGCTCGCAAGCGCCTTCGTTCTTCGCCTTCTGCCGTCCGGCGAGAGCTGAACTCCAGCGGTCAGTTGCAGCTCTGCCCAACAGCGTGTTCTCGGTTCTGGGGGAAGCACGCCCTCTTGCCTTGGCCCCGAGAGCAAAGTCCCGAGCGAGCACTCGACTCAGTGCAATGCACCCGGAAGGACGCTCTCGCTCGCCTTTCAAGGAGCGATTCCTAACAGCAGAAGCAGCAGAGGCACAAACTGCACGACGAGAGGGGACACCGTAGAACACGTCTCTGTCCTGGCACATTTGCGTGTGCGATACTTCCCTCCGGGTCTTCGGGCCTTGCGAAGCTCTGTGTACTGCGAGCGCTGCTACTCGCAGCTGAGAAGGACCGTGGAGCTAGCGGCGAATTCGGAGAGCTCTTCGCTGCACTGCGCCGCTCGCAAGCGGCTTCGTTCTTCGCCTTCTGCCGTCCGGCGAGAGCTGAACTCCAGCGGTCAGTTGCAGCTCTGCCCAACAGCGTGTTCTCGGTTCTGCGGGCAAGCACGCCCTCTTGCCTTGGCCGCGAGAGCAAAGTCCCGAGCGAGCACTCGACTCAGTGCAATGCACCCGGAAGGACGCTCTCGCTCGCCTTTCAAGGAGCGATTCCTAACAGCAGAAGCAGCAGAGGCACAAACTGCACGACGAGAGGGGACACCGTAGAACACGTCTCTGTCCTGGCACATTTGCGTGTGCGATACTTCCCTCCGGCTCTTCGGGCCTTGCGAAGCTCTGTGTACTGCGAGCGCTGCTACTCGCAGCTGAGAAGGACCGTGGAGCTAGCGGCGAATTCGGAGAGCTCTTCGCTGCACTGCGCCGCTCGCAAGCGGCTTCGTTCTTCGCCTTCTGCCGTCCGGCGAGAGCTGAACTCCCGCGGTCAGTTGCAGCTCTGCCCAACAGCGTGTTCTCGGTTCTGGGGGAAGCACGCCCTCTTGCCTTGGCCCCGAGAGCAAAGTCCCGAGCGAGCACTCGACTCAGTGCAATGCACCCGGAAGGACGCTCTCGCTCGCCTTTCAAGGAGCGATTCCTAACAGCAGAAGCAGCAGAGGCACAAACTGCACGACGAGAAGGGACAACGTAGAACACGTCTCTGTCCTGGCACATTTGCGTGTGCGATACTTCCCTCCGGCTCTTCGGGCCTTGCGAAGCTCTGTGTACTGCGAGCGCTGCTACTCGCAGCTGAGAAGGACCGTGGAGCTAGCGGCGAATTCGGAGAGCTCTTCGCTGCACTGCGCCGCTCGCAAGCGCCTTCGTTCTTCGCCTTCTGCCGTCCGGCGAGAGCTGAACTCCAGCGGTCAGTTGCAGCTCTGCCCAACAGCGTGTTCTCGGTTCTGGGGGAAGCACGCCCTCTTGCCTTGGCCCCGAGAGCAAAGTCCCGAGCGAGCACTCGACTCAGTGCAATGCACCCGGAAGGACGCTCTCGCTCGCCTTTCAAGGAGCGATTCCTAACAGCAGAAGCAGCAGAGGCACAAACTGCACGACGAGAGGGGACACCGTAGAACACGTCTCTGTCCTGGCACATTTGCGTGTGCGATACTTCCCTCCGGGTCTTCGGGCCTTGCGAAGCTCTGTGTACTGCGAGCGCTGCTACTCGCAGCTGAGAAGGACCGTGGAGCTAGCGGCGAATTCGGAGAGCTCTTCGCTGCACTGCGCCGCTCGCAAGCGGCTTCGTTCTTCGCCTTCTGCCGTCCGGCGAGAGCTGAACTCCAGCGGTCAGTTGCAGCTCTGCCCAACAGCGTGTTCTCGGTTCTGCGGGCAAGCACGCCCTCTTGCCTTGGCCGCGAGAGCAAAGTCCCGAGCGAGCACTCGACTCAGTGCAATGCACCCGGAAGGACGCTCTCGCTCGCCTTTCAAGGAGCGATTCCTAACAGCAGAAGCAGCAGAGGCACAAACTGCACGACGAGAGGGGACACCGTAGAACACGTCTCTGTCCTGGCACATTTGCGTGTGCGATACTTCCCTCCGGCTCTTCGGGCCTTGCGAAGCTCTGTGTACTGCGAGCGCTGCTACTCGCAGCTGAGAAGGACCGTGGAGCTAGCGGCGAATTCGGAGAGCTCTTCGCTGCACTGCGCCGCTCGCAAGCGGCTTCGTTCTTCGCCTTCTGCCGTCCGGCGAGAGCTGAACTCCAGCGGTCAGTTGCAGCTCTGCCCAACAGCGTGTTCTCGGTTCTGCGGGCAAGCACGCCCTCTTGCCTTGGCCGCGAGAGCAAAGTCCCGAGCGAGCACTCGACTCAGTGCAATGCACCCGGAAGGACGCTCTCGCTCGCCTTTCAAGGAGCGATTCCTAACAGCAGAAGCAGCAGAGGCACAAACTGCACGACGAGAGGGGACAACGTAGAACACGTCTCTGTCCTGGCACATTTGCGTGTGCGATACTTCCCTCCGGCTCTTCGGGCCTTGCGAAGCTCTGTGTACTGCGAGCGCTGCTACTCGCAGCTGAGAAGGACCGTGGAGCTAGCGGCGAATTCGGAGAGCTCTTCGCTGCACTGCGCCGCTCGCAAGCGCCTTCGTTCTTCGCCTTCTGCCGTCCGGCGAGAGCTGAACTCCAGCGGTCAGTTGCAGCTCTGCCCAACAGCGTGTTCTCGGTTCTGCGGGCAAGCACGCCCTCTTGCCTTGGCCCCGAGAGCAAAGTCCCGAGCGAGCACTCGACTCAGTGCAATGCACCCGGAAGGACGCTCTCGCTCGCCTTTCAAGGAGCGATTCCTAACAGCAGAAGCAGCAGAGGCACAAACTGCACGACGAGAAGGGACAACGTAGAACACGTCTCTGTCCTGGCACATTTGCGTGTGCGATACTTCCCTCCGGCTCTTCGGGCCTTGCGAAGCTCTGTGTACTGCGAGCGCTGCTACTCGCAGCTGAGAAGGACCGTGGAGCTAGCGGCGAATTCGGAGAGCTCTTCGCTGCACTGCGCCGCTCGCAAGCGCCTTCGTTCTTCGCCTTCTGCCGTCCGGCGAGAGCTGAACTCCAGCGGTCAGCTGCAGCTCTGCCCAACAGCGTGTTCTCGGTTCTGCGGGCAAGCACGCCCTCTTGCCTTGGCCGCGAGAGCAAAGTCCCGAGCGAGCACTCGACTCAGTGCAATGCACCCGGAAGGACGCTCTCGCTCGCCTTTCAAGGAGCGATTCCTAACAGCAGAAGCAGCAGAGGCACAAACTGCACGACGAGAAGGGACAACGTAGAACACGTCTCTGTCCTGGCACATTTTCGTGTGCGATACTTCCCTCCGGCTCTTCGGGCCTTGCGAAGCTCTGTGTACTGCGAGCGCTGCTACTCGCAGCTGAGAAGGACCGTGGAGCTAGCGGCGAATTCGGAGAGCTCTTCGCTGCACTGCGCCGCTCGCAAGCGCCTTCGTTCTTCGCCTTCTGCCGTCCGGCGAAGGCTGAACTCCAGCGGTCAGTTGCAGCTCTGCCCAACAGCGTGTTCTCGGTTCTGCGGGCAAGCACGCCCTCTTGCCTTGGCCCCGAGAGCAAAGTCCCGAGCGAGCACTCGACTCAGTGCAATGCACCCGGAAGGACGCTCTCGCTCGCCTTTCAAGGAGCGATTCCTAACAGCAGAAGCAGCAGAGGCACAAACTGCACGACGAGAAGGGACAACGTAGAACACGTCTCTGTCCTGGCACATTTGCGTGTGCGATACTTCCCTCCGGCTCTTCGGGCCTTGCGAAGCTCTGTGTACTGCGAGCGCTGCTACTCGCAGCTGAGAAGGACCGTGGAGCTAGCGGCGAATTCGGAGAGCTCTTCGCTGCACTGCGCCGCTCGCAAGAGGCTTCGTTCTTCGCCTTCTGCCGTCCGGCGAAGGCTGAACTCCAGCGGTCAGCTGCAGCTCTGCCCAACAGCGTGTTCTCGGTTCTGCGGGCAAGCACGCCCTCTTGCCTTGGCCGCGAGAGCAAAGTCCCGAGCGAGCACTCGACTCAGTGCAATGCACCCGGAAGGACGCTCTCGCTCGCCTTTCGAGGAGCGATTCCTAACAGCAGAAGCAGCAGAGGCACAAACTGCACGACGAGAAGGGACAACGTAGAACACGTCTCTGTCCTGGCACATTTGCGTGTGCGATACTTCCCTCCGGCTCTTCGGGCCTTGCGAAGCTCTGTGTACTGCGAGCGCTGCTACTCGCAGCTGAGAAGGACCGTGGAGCTAGCGGCGAATTCGGAGAGCTCTTCGCTGCACTGCGCCGCTCGCAAGCGGCTTCGTTCTTCGCCTTCTGCCGTCCGGCGAGAGCTGAACTCCAGCGGTCAGCTGCAGCTCTGCCCAACAGCGTGTTCTCGGTTCTGCGGGCAAGCACGCCCTCTTGCCTTGGCCCCGAGAGCAAAGTCCCGAGCGAGCACTCGACTCAGTGCAATGCACCCGGAAGGACGCTCTCGCTCGCCTTTCGAGGAGCGATTCCTAACAGCAGAAGCAGCAGAGGCACAAACTGCACGACGAGAGGGGACAACGTAGAACACGTCTCTGTCCTGGCACATTTGCGTGTGCGATACTTCCCTCCGGCTCTTCGGGCCTTGCGAAGCTCTGTGTACTGCGAGCGCTGCTACTCGCAGCTGAGAAGGACCGTGGAGCTAGCGGCGAATTCGGAGAGCTCTTCGCTGCACTGCGCCGCTCGCAAGCGCCTTCGTTCTTCGCCTTCTGCCGTCCGGCGAGAGCTGAACTCCAGCGGTCAGCTGCAGCTCTGCCCAACAGCGTGTTCTCGGTTCTGCGGGCAAGCACGCCCTCTTGCCTTGGCCGCGAGAGCAAAGTCCCGAGCGAGCACTCGACTCAGTGCAATGCACCCGGAAGGACGCTCTCGCTCGCCTTTCGAGGAGCGATTCCTAACAGCAGAAGCAGCAGAGGCACAAACTGCACGACGAGAGGGGACAACGTAGAACACGTCTCTGTCCTGGCACATTTTCGTGTGCGATACTTCCCTCCGGCTCTTCGGGCCTTGCGAAGCTCTGTGTACTGCGAGCGCTGCTACTCGCAGCTGAGAAGGACCGTGGAGCTAGCGGCGAATTCGGAGAGCTCTTCGCTGCACTGCGCCGCTCGCAAGCGGCTTCGTTCTTCGCCTTCTGCCGTCCGGCGAGAGCTGAACTCCAGCGGTCAGCTGCAGCTCTGCCCAACAGCGTGTTCTCGGTTCTGCGGGCAAGCACGCCCTCTTGCCTTGGCCGCGAGAGCAAAGTCCCGAGCGAGCACTCGACTCAGTGCAATGCACCCGGAAGGACGCTCTCGCTCGCCTTTCAAGGAGCGATTCCTAACAGCAGAAGCAGCAGAGGCACAAACTGCACGACGAGAGGGGACAACGTAGAACACGTCTCTGTCCTGGCACATTTGCGTGTGCGATACTTCCCTCCGGCTCTTCGGGCCTTGCGAAGCTCTGTGTACTGCGAGCGCTGCTACTCGCAGCTGAGAAGGACCGTGGAGCTAGCGGCGAATTCGGAGAGCTCTTCGCTGCACTGCGCCGCTCGCAAGCGCCTTCGTTCTTCGCCTTCTGCCGTCCGGCGAGAGCTGAACTCCAGCGGTCAGTTGCAGCTCTGCCCAACAGCGTGTTCTCGGTTCTGCGGGCAAGCACGCCCTCTTGCCTTGGCCGCGAGAGCAAAGTCCCGAGCGAGCACTCGACTCAGTGCAATGCACCCGGAAGGACGCTCTCGCTCGCCTTTCAAGGAGCGATTCCTAACAGCAGAAGCAGCAGAGGCACAAACTGCACGACGAGAGGGGACAACGTAGAACACGTCTCTGTCCTGGCACATTTTCGTGTGCGATACTTCCCTCCGGCTCTTCGGGCCTTGCGAAGCTCTGTGTACTGCGAGCGCTGCTACTCGCAGCTGAGAAGGACCGTGGAGCTAGCGGCGAATTCGGAGAGCTCTTCGCTGCACTGCGCCGCTCGCAAGCGGCTTCGTTCTTCGCCTTCTGCCGTCCGGCGAGAGCTGAACTCCAGCGGTCAGCTGCAGCTCTGCCCAACAGCGTGTTCTCGGTTCTGCGGGCAAGCACGCCCTCTTGCCTTGGCCGCGAGAGCAAAGTCCCGAGCGAGCACTCGACTCAGTGCAATGCACCCGGAAGGACGCTCTCGCTCGCCTTTCAAGGAGCGATTCCTAACAGCAGAAGCAGCAGAGGCACAAACTGCACGACGAGAGGGGACACCGTAGAACACGTCTCTGTCCTGGCACATTTTCGTGTGCGATACTTCCCTCCGGCTCTTCGGGCCTTGCGAAGCTCTGTGTACTGCGAGCGCTGCTACTCGCAGCTGAGAAGGACCGTGGAGCTAGCGGCGAATTCGGAGAGCTCTTCGCTGCACTGCGCCGCTCGCAAGCGGCTTCGTTCTTCGCCTTCTGCCGTCCGGCGAGAGCTGAACTCCAGCGGTCAGTTGCAGCTCTGCCCAACAGCGTGTTCTCGGTTCTGCGGGCAAGCACGCCCTCTTGCCTTGGCCCCGAGAGCAAAGTCCCGAGCGAGCACTCGACTCAGTGCAATGCACCCGGAAGGACGCTCTCGCTCGCCTTTCAAGGAGCGATTCCTAACAGCAGAAGCAGCAGAGGCACAAACTGCACGACGAGAAGGGACAACGTAGAACACGTCTCTGTCCTGGCACATTTTCGTGTGCGATACTTCCCTCCGGCTCTTCGGGCCTTGCGAAGCTCTGTGTACTGCGAGCGCTGCTACTCGCAGCTGAGAAGGACCGTGGAGCTAGCGGCGAATTCGGAGAGCTCTTCGCTGCACTGCGCCGCTCGCAAGCGGCTTCGTTCTTCGCCTTCTGCCGTCCGGCGAAGGCTGAACTCCAGCGGTCAGCTGCAGCTCTGCCCAACAGCGTGTTCTCGGTTCTGCGGGCAAGCACGCCCTCTTGCCTTGGCCCCGAGAGCAAAGTCCCGAGCGAGCACTCGACTCAGTGCAATGCACCCGGAAGGACGCTCTCGCTCGCCTTTCAAGGAGCGATTCCTAACAGCAGAAGCAGCAGAGGCACAAACTGCACGACGAGAAGGGACAACGTAGAACACGTCTCTGTCCTGGCACATTTGCGTGTGCGATACTTCCCTCCGGCTCTTCGGGCCTTGCGAAGCTCTGTGTACTGCGAGCGCTGCTACTCGCAGCTGAGAAGGACCGTGGAGCTAGCGGCGAATTCGGAGAGCTCTTCGCTGCACTGCGCCGCTCGCAAGCGGCTTCGTTCTTCGCCTTCTGCCGTCCGGCGAAGGCTGAACTCCAGCGGTCAGCTGCAGCTCTGCCCAACAGCGTGTTCTCGGTTCTGCGGGCAAGCACGCCCTCTTGCCTTGGCCGCGAGAGCAAAGTCCCGAGCGAGCACTCGACTCAGTGCAATGCACCCGGAAGGACGCTCTCGCTCGCCTTTCAAGGAGCGATTCCTAACAGCAGAAGCAGCAGAGGCACAAACTGCACGACGAGAAGGGACAACGTAGAACACGTCTCTGTCCTGGCACATTTGCGTGTGCGATACTTCCCTCCGGCTCTTCGGGCCTTGCGAAGCTCTGTGTACTGCGAGCGCTGCTACTCGCAGCTGAGAAGGACCGTGGAGCTAGCGGCGAATTCGGAGAGCTCTTCGCTGCACTGCGCCGCTCGCAAGCGGCTTCGTTCTTCGCCTTCTGCCGTCCGGCGAGAGCTGAACTCCAGCGGTCAGCTGCAGCTCTGCCCAACAGCGTGTTCTCGGTTCTGCGGGCAAGCACGCCCTCTTGCCTTGGCCCCGAGAGCAAAGTCCCGAGCGAGCACTCGACTCAGTGCAATGCACCCGGAAGGACGCTCTCGCTCGCCTTTCAAGGAGCGATTCCTAACAGCAGAAGCAGCAGAGGCACAAACTGCACGACGAGAGGGGACACCGTAGAACACGTCTCTGTCCTGGCACATTTTCGTGTGCGATACTTCCCTCCGGCTCTTCGGGCCTTGCGAAGCTCTGTGTACTGCGAGCGCTGCTACTCGCAGCTGAGAAGGACCGTGGAGCTAGCGGCGAATTCGGAGAGCTCTTCGCTGCACTGCGCCGCTCGCAAGCGGCTTCGTTCTTCGCCTTCTGCCGTCCGGCGAGAGCTGAACTCCGGCGGTCAGTTGCAGCTCTGCCCAACAGCGTGTTCTCGGTTCTGCGGGCAAGCACGCCCTCTTGCCTTGGCCGCGAGAGCAAAGTCCCGAGCGAGCACTCGACTCAGTGCAATGCACCCGGAAGGACGCTCTCGCTCGCCTTTCAAGGAGCGATTCCTAACAGCAGAAGCAGCAGAGGCACAAACTGCACGACGAGAGGGGACAACGTAGAACACGTCTCTGTCCTGGCACATTTGCGTGTGCGATACTTCCCTCCGGCTCTTCGGGCCTTGCGAAGCTCTGTGTACTGCGAGCGCTGCTACTCGCAGCTGAGAAGGACCGTGGAGCTAGCGGCGAATTCGGAGAGCGCTTCGCTGCACTGCGCCGCTCGCAAGCGGCTTCGTTCTTCGCCTTCTGCCGTCCGGCGAGAGCTGAACTCCAGCGGTCAGTTGCAGCTCTGCCCAACAGCGTGTTCTCGGTTCTGCGGGCAAGCACGCCCTCTTGCCTTGGCCGCGAGAGCAAAGTCCCGAGCGAGCACTCGACTCAGTGCAATGCACCCGGAAGGACGCTCTCGCTCGCCTTTCAAGGAGCGATTCCTAACAGCAGAAGCAGCAGAGGCACAAACTGCACGACGAGAGGGGACAACGTAGAACACGTCTCTGTCCTGGCACATTTGCGTGTGCGATACTTCCCTCCGGGTCTTCGGGCCTTGCGAAGCTCTGTGTACTGCGAGAGCAGCTACTCGCAGCTGAGAAGGACCGTGGAGCTAGCGGCGAATTCGGAGAGCTCTTCGCTGCACTGCGCCGCTCGCAAGCGGCTTCGTTCTTCGCCTTCTGCCGTCCGGCGAAGGCTGAACTCCAGCGGTCAGCTGCAGCTCTGCCCAACAGCGTGTTCTCGGTTCTGCGGGCAAGCACGCCCTCTTGCCTTGGCCCCGAGAGCAAAGTCCCGAGCGAGCACTCGACTCAGTGCAATGCACCCGGAAGGACGCTCTCGCTCGCCTTTCAAGGAGCGATTCCTAACAGCAGAAGCAGCAGAGGCACAAACTGCACGACGAGAAGGGACAACGTAGAACACGTCTCTGTCCTGGCACATTTGCGTGTGCGATACTTCCCTCCGGCTCTTCGGGCCTTGCGAAGCTCTGTGTACTGCGAGCGCTGCTACTCGCAGCTGAGAAGGACCGTGGAGCTAGCGGCGAATTCGGAGAGCTCTTCGCTGCACTGCGCCGCTCGCAAGCGGCTTCGTTCTTCGCCTTCTGCCGTCCGGCGAAGGCTGAACTCCAGCGGTCAGCTGCAGCTCTGCCCAACAGCGTGTTCTCGGTTCTGCGGGCAAGCACGCCCTCTTGCCTTGGCCGCGAGAGCAAAGTCCCGAGCGAGCACTCGACTCAGTGCAATGCACCCGGAAGGACGCTCTCGCTCGCCTTTCAAGGAGCGATTCCTAACAGCAGAAGCAGCAGAGGCACAAACTGCACGACGAGAAGGGACAACGTAGAACACGTCTCTGTCCTGGCACATTTGCGTGTGCGATACTTCCCTCCGGCTCTTCGGGCCTTGCGAAGCTCTGTGTACTGCGAGCGCTGCTACTCGCAGCTGAGAAGGACCGTGGAGCTAGCGGCGAATTCGGAGAGCTCTTCGCTGCACTGCGCCGCTCGCAAGCGGCTTCGTTCTTCGCCTTCTGCCGTCCGGCGAGAGCTGAACTCCAGCGGTCAGCTGCAGCTCTGCCCAACAGCGTGTTCTCGGTTCTGCGGGCAAGCACGCCCTCTTGCCTTGGCCCCGAGAGCAAAGTCCCGAGCGAGCACTCGACTCAGTGCAATGCACCCGGAAGGACGCTCTCGCTCGCCTTTCAAGGAGCGATTCCTAACAGCAGAAGCAGCAGAGGCACAAACTGCACGACGAGAGGGGACACCGTAGAACACGTCTCTGTCCTGGCACATTTTCGTGTGCGATACTTCCCTCCGGCTCTTCGGGCCTTGCGAAGCTCTGTGTACTGCGAGCGCTGCTACTCGCAGCTGAGAAGGACCGTGGAGCTAGCGGCGAATTCGGAGAGCTCTTCGCTGCACTGCGCCGCTCGCAAGCGGCTTCGTTCTTCGCCTTCTGCCGTCCGGCGAGAGCTGAACTCCGGCGGTCAGTTGCAGCTCTGCCCAACAGCGTGTTCTCGGTTCTGCGGGCAAGCACGCCCTCTTGCCTTGGCCGCGAGAGCAAAGTCCCGAGCGAGCACTCGACTCAGTGCAATGCACCCGGAAGGACGCTCTCGCTCGCCTTTCAAGGAGCGATTCCTAACAGCAGAAGCAGCAGAGGCACAAACTGCACGACGAGAGGGGACAACGTAGAACACGTCTCTGTCCTGGCACATTTGCGTGTGCGATACTTCCCTCCGGCTCTTCGGGCCTTGCGAAGCTCTGTGTACTGCGAGCGCTGCTACTCGCAGCTGAGAAGGACCGTGGAGCTAGCGGCGAATTCGGAGAGCGCTTCGCTGCACTGCGCCGCTCGCAAGCGGCTTCGTTCTTCGCCTTCTGCCGTCCGGCGAGAGCTGAACTCCAGCGGTCAGTTGCAGCTCTGCCCAACAGCGTGTTCTCGGTTCTGCGGGCAAGCACGCCCTCTTGCCTTGGCCGCGAGAGCAAAGTCCCGAGCGAGCACTCGACTCAGTGCAATGCACCCGGAAGGACGCTCTCGCTCGCCTTTCAAGGAGCGATTCCTAACAGCAGAAGCAGCAGAGGCACAAACTGCACGACGAGAGGGGACAACGTAGAACACGTCTCTGTCCTGGCACATTTGCGTGTGCGATACTTCCCTCCGGGTCTTCGGGCCTTGCGAAGCTCTGTGTACTGCGAGAGCAGCTACTCGCAGCTGAGAAGGACCGTGGAGCTAGCGGCGAATTCGGAGAGCTCTTCGCTGCACTGCGCCGCTCGCAAGCGCCTTCGTTCTTCGCCTTCTGCCGTCCGGCGAGAGCTGAACTCCAGCGGTCAGTTGCAGCTCTGCCCAACAGCGTGTTCTCGGTTCTGCGGGCAAGCACGCCCTCTTGCCTTGGCCCCGAGAGCAAAGTCCCGAGCGAGCACTCGACTCAGTGCAATGCACCCGGAAGGACGCTCTCGCTCGCCTTTCAAGGAGCGATTCCTAACAGCAGAAGCAGCAGAGGCACAAACTGCACGACGAGAAGGGACAACGTAGAACACGTCTCTGTCCTGGCACATTTGCGTGTGCGATACCTCCCTCCGGCTCTTCGGGCCTTGCGAAGCTCTGTGTACTGCGAGCGCTGCTACTCGCAGCTGAGAAGGACCGTGGAGCTAGCGGCGAATTCGGAGAGCTCTTCGCTGCACTGCGCCGCTCGCAAGCGCCTTCGTTCTTCGCCTTCTGCCGTCCGGCGAGAGCTGAACTCCAGCGGTCAGTTGCAGCTCTGCCCAACAGCGTGTTCTCGGTTCTGCGGGCAAGCACGCCCTCTTGCCTTGGCCCCGAGAGCAAAGTCCCGAGCGAGCACTCGACTCAGTGCAATGCACCCGGAAGGACGCTCTCGCTCGCCTTTCAAGGAGCGATTCCTAACAGCAGAAGCAGCAGAGGCACAAACTGCACGACGAGAAGGGACAACGTAGAACACGTCTCTGTCCTGGCACATTTGCGTGTGCGATACTTCCCTCCGGCTCTTCGGGCCTTGCGAAGCTCTGTGTACTGCGAGCGCTGCTACTCGCAGCTGAGAAGGACCGTGGAGCTAGCGGCGAATTCGGAGAGCTCTTCGCTGCACTGCGCCGCTCGCAAGCGGCTTCGTTCTTCGCCTTCTGCCGTCCGGCGAAGGCTGAACTCCAGCGGTCAGCTGCAGCTCTGCCCAACAGCGTGTTCTCGGTTCTGCGGGCAAGCACGCCCTCTTGCCTTGGCCCCGAGAGCAAAGTCCCGAGCGAGCACTCGACTCAGTGCAATGCACCCGGAAGGACGCTCTCGCTCGCCTTTCAAGGAGCGATTCCTAACAGCAGAAGCAGCAGAGGCACAAACTGCACGACGAGAGGGGACAACGTAGAACACGTCTCTGTCCTGGCACATTTGCGTGTGCGATACTTCCCTCCGGGTCTTCGGGCCTTGCGAAGCTCTGTGTACTGCGAGCGCTGCTACTCGCAGCTGAGAAGGACCGTGGAGCTAGCGGCGAATTCGGAGAGCTCTTCGCTGCACTGCGCCGCTCGCAAGCGGCTTCGTTCTTCGCCTTCTGCCGTCCGGCGAGAGCTGAACTCCAGCGGTCAGTTGCAGCTCTGCCCAACAGCGTGTTCTCGGTTCTGCGGGCAAGCACGCCCTCTTGCCTTGGCCCCGAGAGCAAAGTCCCGAGCGAGCACTCGACTCAGTGCAATGCACCCGGAAGGACGCTCTCGCTCGCCTTTCAAGGAGCGATTCCTAACAGCAGAAGCAGCAGAGGCACAAACTGCACGACGAGAGGGGACACCGTAGAACACGTCTCTGTCCTGGCACATTTGCGTGTGCGATACTTCCCTCCGGCTCTTCGGGCCTTGCGAAGCTCTGTGTACTGCGAGCGCTGCTACTCGCAGCTGAGAAGGACCGTGGAGCTAGCGGCGAATTCGGAGAGCTCTTCGCTGCACTGCGCCGCTCGCAAGCGGCTTCGTTCTTCGCCTTCTGCCGTCCGGCGAGAGCTGAACTCCAGCGGTCAGTTGCAGCTCTGCCCAACAGCGTGTTCTCGGTTCTGCGGGCAAGCACGCCCTCTTGCCTTGGCCGCGAGAGCAAAGTCCCGAGCGAGCACTCGACTCAGTGCAATGCACCCGGAAGGACGCTCTCGCTCGCCTTTCAAGGAGCGATTCCTAACAGCAGAAGCAGCAGAGGCACAAACTGCACGACGAGAGGGGACAACGTAGAACACGTCTCTGTCCTGGCACATTTGCGTGTGCGATACTTCCCTCCGGCTCTTCGGGCCTTGCGAAGCTCTGTGTACTGCGAGCGCTGCTACTCGCAGCTGAGAAGGACCGTGGAGCTAGCGGCGAATTCGGAGAGCTCTTCGCTGCACTGCGCCGCTCGCAAGCGCCTTCGTTCTTCGCCTTCTGCCGTCCGGCGAGAGCTGAACTCCAGCGGTCAGTTGCAGCTCTGCCCAACAGCGTGTTCTCGGTTCTGCGGGCAAGCACGCCCTCTTGCCTTGGCCCCGAGAGCAAAGTCCCGAGCGAGCACTCGACTCAGTGCAATGCACCCGGAAGGACGCTCTCGCTCGCCTTTCAAGGAGCGATTCCTAACAGCAGAAGCAGCAGAGGCACAAACTGCACGACGAGAAGGGACAACGTAGAACACGTCTCTGTCCTGGCACATTTGCGTGTGCGATACTTCCCTCCGGCTCTTCGGGCCTTGCGAAGCTCTGTGTACTGCGAGCGCTGCTACTCGCAGCTGAGAAGGACCGTGGAGCTAGCGGCGAATTCGGAGAGCTCTTCGCTGCACTGCGCCGCTCGCAAGCGCCTTCGTTCTTCGCCTTCTGCCGTCCGGCGAGAGCTGAACTCCAGCGGTCAGTTGCAGCTCTGCCCAACAGCGTGTTCTCGGTTCTGCGGGCAAGCACGCCCTCTTGCCTTGGCCCCGAGAGCAAAGTCCCGAGCGAGCACTCGACTCAGTGCAATGCACCCGGAAGGACGCTCTCGCTCGCCTTTCAAGGAGCGATTCCTAACAGCAGAAGCAGCAGAGGCACAAACTGCACGACGAGAAGGGACAACGTAGAACACGTCTCTGTCCTGGCACATTTTCGTGTGCGATACTTCCCTCCGGCTCTTCGGGCCTTGCGAAGCTCTGTGTACTGCGAGCGCTGCTACTCGCAGCTGAGAAGGACCGTGGAGCTAGCGGCGAATTCGGAGAGCTCTTCGCTGCACTGCGCCGCTCGCAAGCGCCTTCGTTCTTCGCCTTCTGCCGTCCGGCGAGAGCTGAACTCCAGCGGTCAGTTGCAGCTCTGCCCAACAGCGTGTTCTCGGTTCTGGGGAAGCACGCCCTCTTGCCTTGGCCCCGAGAGCAAAGTCCCGAGCGAGCACTCGACTCAGTGCAATGCACCCGGAAGGACGCTCTCGCTCGCCTTTCAAGGAGCGATTCCTAACAGCAGAAGCAGCAGAGGCACAAACTGCACGACGAGAGGGGACACCGTAGAACACGTCTCTGTCCTGGCACATTTGCGTGTGCGATACTTCCCTCCGGGTCTTCGGGCCTTGCGAAGCTCTGTGTACTGCGAGCGCTGCTACTCGCAGCTGAGAAGGACCGTGGAGCTAGCGGCGAATTCGGAGAGCTCTTCGCTGCACTGCGCCGCTCGCAAGCGGCTTCGTTCTTCGCCTTCTGCCGTCCGGCGAGAGCTGAACTCCAGCGGTCAGTTGCAGCTCTGCCCAACAGCGTGTTCTCGGTTCTGCGGGCAAGCACGCCCTCTTGCCTTGGCCGCGAGAGCAAAGTCCCGAGCGAGCACTCGACTCAGTGCAATGCACCCGGAAGGACGCTCTCGCTCGCCTTTCAAGGAGCGATTCCTAACAGCAGAAGCAGCAGAGGCACAAACTGCACGACGAGAGGGGACACCGTAGAACACGTCTCTGTCCTGGCACATTTGCGTGTGCGATACTTCCCTCCGGCTCTTCGGGCCTTGCGAAGCTCTGTGTACTGCGAGCGCTGCTACTCGCAGCTGAGAAGGACCGTGGAGCTAGCGGCGAATTCGGAGAGCTCTTCGCTGCACTGCGCCGCTCGCAAGCGGCTTCGTTCTTTAGCCTTCTGCCGTCCGGCGAGAGCTGAACTCCCGCGGTCAGTTGCAGCTCTGCCCAACAGCGTGTTCTCGGTTCTGGGGGAAGCACGCCCTCTTGCCTTGGCCCCGAGAGCAAAGTCCCGAGCGAGCACTCGACTCAGTGCAATGCACCCGGAAGGACGCTCTCGCTCGCCTTTCAAGGAGCGATTCCTAACAGCAGAAGCAGCAGAGGCACAAACTGCACGACGAGAAGGGACAACGTAGAACACGTCTCTGTCCTGGCACATTTGCGTGTGCGATACTTCCCTCCGGCTCTTCGGGCCTTGCGAAGCTCTGTGTACTGCGAGCGCTGCTACTCGCAGCTGAGAAGGACCGTGGAGCTAGCGGCGAATTCGGAGAGCTCTTCGCTGCACTGCGCCGCTCGCAAGCGCCTTCGTTCTTCGCCTTCTGCCGTCCGGCGAGAGCTGAACTCCAGCGGTCAGCTGCAGCTCTGCCCAACAGCGTGTTCTCGGTTCTGCGGGCAAGCACGCCCTCTTGCCTTGGCCGCGAGAGCAAAGTCCCGAGCGAGCACTCGACTCAGTGCAATGCACCCGGAAGGACGCTCTCGCTCGCCTTTCAAGGAGCGATTCCTAACAGCAGAAGCAGCAGAGGCACAAACTGCACGACGAGAAGGGACAACGTAGAACACGTCTCTGTCCTGGCACATTTGCGTGTGCGATACTTCCCTCCGGCTCTTCGGGCCTTGCGAAGCTCTGTGTACTGCGAGCGCTGCTACTCGCAGCTGAGAAGGACCGTGGAGCTAGCGGCGAATTCGGAGAGCTCTTCGCTGCACTGCGCCGCTCGCAAGCGCCTTCGTTCTTCGCCTTCTGCCGTCCGGCGAGAGCTGAACTCCAGCGGTCAGTTGCAGCTCTGCCCAACAGCGTGTTCTCGGTTCTGCGGGCAAGCACGCCCTCTTGCCTTGGCCCCGAGAGCAAAGTCCCGAGCGAGCACTCGACTCAGTGCAATGCACCCGGAAGGACGCTCTCGCTCGCCTTTCAAGGAGCGATTCCTAACAGCAGAAGCAGCAGAGGCACAAACTGCACGACGAGAAGGGACAACGTAGAACACGTCTCTGTCCTGGCACATTTGCGTGTGCGATACTTCCCTCCGGCTCTTCGGGCCTTGCGAAGCTCTGTGTACTGCGAGCGCTGCTACTCGCAGCTGAGAAGGACCGTGGAGCTAGCGGCGAATTCGGAGAGCTCTTCGCTGCACTGCGCCGCTCGCAAGCGGCTTCGTTCTTCGCCTTCTGCCGTCCGGCGAGAGCTGAACTCCAGCGGTCAGTTGCAGCTCTGCCCAACAGCGTGTTCTCGGTTCTGCGGGCAAGCACGCCCTCTTGCCTTGGCCGCGAGAGCAAAGTCCCGAGCGAGCACTCGACTCAGTGCAATGCACCCGGAAGGACGCTCTCGCTCGCCTTTCAAGGAGCGATTCCTAACAGCAGAAGCAGCAGAGGCACAAACTGCACGACGAGAGGGGACACCGTAGAACACGTCTCTGTCCTGGCACATTTGCGTGTGCGATACTTCCCTCCGGCTCTTCGGGCCTTGCGAAGCTCTGTGTACTGCGAGCGCTGCTACTCGCAGCTGAGAAGGACCGTGGAGCTAGCGGCGAATTCGGAGAGCTCTTCGCTGCACTGCGCCGCTCGCAAGCGGCTTCGTTCTTCGCCTTCTGCCGTCCGGCGAGAGCTGAACTCCCGCGGTCAGTTGCAGCTCTGCCCAACAGCGTGTTCTCGGTTCTGGGGGAAGCACGCCCTCTTGCCTTGGCCCCGAGAGCAAAGTCCCGAGCGAGCACTCGACTCAGTGCAATGCACCCGGAAGGACGCTCTCGCTCGCCTTTCAAGGAGCGATTCCTAACAGCAGAAGCAGCAGAGGCACAAACTGCACGACGAGAGGGGACAACCGTAGAACACGTCTCTGTCCTGGCACATTTGCGTGTGCGATACTTCCCTCCGGTCTTCGGGCCTTGCGAAGCTCTGTGTACTGCGAGCGCTGCTACTCGCAGCTGAGAAGGACCGTGGAGCTAGCGGCGAATTCGGAGAGCTCTTCGCTGCACTGCGCCGCTCGCAAGCGGCTTCGTTCTTCGCCTTCTGCCGTCCGGCGAGAGCTGAACTCCAGCGGTCAGTTGCAGCTCTGCCCAACAGCGTGTTCTCGGTTCTGCGGGCAAGCACGCCCTCTTGCCTTGGCCGCGAGAGCAAAGTCCCGAGCGAGCACTCGACTCAGTGCAATGCACCCGGAAGGACGCTCTCGCTCGCCTTTCAAGGAGCGATTCCTAACAGCAGAAGCAGCAGAGGCACAAACTGCACGACGAGAGGGACACCGTAGAACACGTCTCTGTCCTGGCACATTTGCGTGTGCGATACTTCCCTCCGGCTCTTCGGGCCTTGCGAAGCTCTGTGTACTGCGAGCGCTGCTACTCGCAGCTGAGAAGGACCGTGGAGCTAGCGGCGAATTCGGAGAGCTCTTCGCTGCACTGCGCCGCTCGCAAGCGGCTTCGTTCTTCGCCTTCTGCCGTCCGGCGAGAGCTGAACTCCAGCGGTCAGTTGCAGCTCTGCCCAACAGCGTGTTCTCGGTTCTGCGGGCAAGCACGCCCTCTTGCCTTGGCCGCGAGAGCAAAGTCCCGAGCGAGCACTCGACTCAGTGCAATGCACCCGGAAGGACGCTCTCGCTCGCCTTTCAAGGAGCGATTCCTAACAGCAGAAGCAGCAGAGGCACAAACTGCACGACGAGAGGGGACAACGTAGAACACGTCTCTGTCCTGGCACATTTGCGTGTGCGATACTTCCCTCCGGCTCTTCGGGCCTTGCGAAGCTCTGTGTACTGCGAGCGCTGCTACTCGCAGCTGAGAAGGACCGTGGAGCTAGCGGCGAATTCGGAGAGCTCTTCGCTGCACTGCGCCGCTCGCAAGCGCCTTCGTTCTTCGCCTTCTGCCGTCCGGCGAGAGCTGAACTCCAGCGGTCAGTTGCAGCTCTGCCCAACAGCGTGTTCTCGGTTCTGCGGGCAAGCACGCCCTCTTGCCTTGGCCCCGAGAGCAAAGTCCCGAGCGAGCACTCGACTCAGTGCAATGCACCCGGAAGGACGCTCTCGCTCGCCTTTCAAGGAGCGATTCCTAACAGCAGAAGCAGCAGAGGCACAAACTGCACGACGAGAAGGGACAACGTAGAACACGTCTCTGTCCTGGCACATTTGCGTGTGCGATACTTCCCTCCGGCTCTTCGGGCCTTGCGAAGCTCTGTGTACTGCGAGCGCTGCTACTCGCAGCTGAGAAGGACCGTGGAGCTAGCGGCGAATTCGGAGAGCTCTTCGCTGCACTGCGCCGCTCGCAAGCGCCTTCGTTCTTCGCCTTCTGCCGTCCGGCGAGAGCTGAACTCCAGCGGTCAGTTGCAGCTCTGCCCAACAGCGTGTTCTCGGTTCTGCGGGCAAGCACGCCCTCTTGCCTTGGCCCGAGAGCAAAGTCCCGAGCGAGCACTCGACTCAGTGCAATGCACCCGGAAGGACGCTCTCGCTCGCCTTTCAAGGAGCGATTCCTAACAGCAGAAGCAGCAGAGGCACAAACTGCACGACGAGAAGGGACAACGTAGAACACGTCTCTGTCCTGGCACATTTTCGTGTGCGATACTTCCCTCCGGCTCTTCGGGCCTTGCGAAGCTCTGTGTACTGCGAGCGCTGCTACTCGCAGCTGAGAAGGACCGTGGAGCTAGCGGCGAATTCGGAGAGCTCTTCGCTGCACTGCGCCGCTCGCAAGCGCCTTCGTTCTTCGCCTTCTGCCGTCCGGCGAGAGCTGAACTCCAGCGGTCAGTTGCAGCTCTGCCCAACAGCGTGTTCTCGGTTCTGGGGAAGCACGCCCTCTTGCCTTGGCCCCGAGAGCAAAGTCCCGAGCGAGCACTCGACTCAGTGCAATGCACCCGGAAGGACGCTCTCGCTCGCCTTTCAAGGAGCGATTCCTAACAGCAGAAGCAGCAGAGGCACAAACTGCACGACGAGAGGGACAACGTAGAACACGTCTCTGTCCTGGCACATTTGCGTGTGCGATACTTCCCTCCGGCTCTTCGGGCCTTGCGAAGCTCTGTGTACTGCGAGCGCTGCTACTCGCAGCTGAGAAGGACCGTGGAGCTAGCGGCGAATTCGGAGAGCTCTTCGCTGCACTGCGCCGCTCGCAAGCGGCCTTCGTTCTTCGCCTTCTGCCGTCCGGCGAGAGCTGAACTCCAGCGGTCAGTTGCAGCTCTGCCCAACAGCGTGTTCTCGGTTCTGCGGGCAAGCACGCCCTCTTGCCTTGGCCGCGAGAGCAAAGTCCCGAGCGAGCACTCGACTCAGTGCAATGCACCCGGAAGGACGCTCTCGCTCGCCTTTCAAGGAGCGATTCCTAACAGCAGAAGCAGCAGAGGCACAAACTGCACGACGAGAGGGACAACGTAGAACACGTCTCTGTCCTGGCACATTTGCGTGTGCGATACTTCCCTCCGGCTCTTCGGGCCTTGCGAAGCTCTGTGTACTGCGAGCGCTGCTACTCGCAGCTGAGAAGGACCGTGGAGCTAGCGGCGAATTCGGAGAGCTCTTCGCTGCACTGCGCCGCTCGCAAGCGGCTTCGTTCTTCGCCTTCTGCCGTCCGGCGAGAGCTGAACTCCCGCGGTCAGTTGCAGCTCTGCCCAACAGCGTGTTCTCGGTTCTGGGGCAAGCACGCCCTCTTGCCTTGGCCCCGAGAGCAAAGTCCCGAGCGAGCACTCGACTCAGTGCAATGCACCCGGAAGGACGCTCTCGCTCGCCTTTCAAGGAGCGATTCCTAACAGCAGAAGCAGCAGAGGCACAAACTGCACGACGAGAAGGGACAACGTAGAACACGTCTCTGTCCTGGCACATTTGCGTGTGCGATACTTCCCTCCGGCTCTTCGGGCCTTGCGAAGCTCTGTGTACTGCGAGCGCTGCTACTCGCAGCTGAGAAGGACCGTGGAGCTAGCGGCGAATTCGGAGAGCTCTTCGCTGCACTGCGCCGCTCGCAAGCGGCCTTCGTTCTTCGCCTTCTGCCGTCCGGCGAGAGCTGAACTCCAGCGGTCAGTTGCAGCTCTGCCCAACAGCGTGTTCTCGGTTCTGCGGGCAAGCACGCCCTCTTGCCTTGGCCGCGAGAGCAAAGTCCCGAGCGAGCACTCGACTCAGTGCAATGCACCCGGAAGGACGCTCTCGCTCGCCTTTCAAGGAGCGATTCCTAACAGCAGAAGCAGCAGAGGCACAAACTGCACGACGAGAAGGGACAACGTAGAACACGTCTCTGTCCTGGCACATTTGCGTGTGCGATACTTCCCTCCGGCTCTTCGGGCCTTGCGAAGCTCTGTGTACTGCGAGCGCTGCTACTCGCAGCTGAGAAGGACCGTGGAGCTAGCGGCGAATTCGGAGAGCTCTTCGCTGCACTGCGCCGCTCGCAAGCGGCCTTCGTTCTTCGCCTTCTGCCGTCCGGCGAGAGCTGAACTCCAGCGGTCAGTTGCAGCTCTGCCCAACAGCGTGTTCTCGGTTCTGCGGGCAAGCACGCCCTCTTGCCTTGGCCCCGAGAGCAAAGTCCCGAGCGAGCACTCGACTCAGTGCAATGCACCCGGAAGGACGCTCTCGCTCGCCTTTCAAGGAGCGATTCCTAACAGCAGAAGCAGCAGAGGCACAAACTGCACGACGAGAGGGGACACCGTAGAACACGTCTCTGTCCTGGCACATTTGCGTGTGCGATACTTCCCTCCGGCTCTTCGGGCCTTGCGAAGCTCTGTGTACTGCGAGCGCTGCTACTCGCAGCTGAGAAGGACCGTGGAGCTAGCGGCGAATTCGGAGAGCTCTTCGCTGCACTGCGCCGCTCGCAAGCGGCTTCGTTCTTCGCCTTCTGCCGTCCGGCGAGAGCTGAACTCCAGCGGTCAGTTGCAGCTCTGCCCAACAGCGTGTTCTCGGTTCTGCGGGCAAGCACGCCCTCTTGCCTTGGCCGCGAGAGCAAAGTCCCGAGCGAGCACTCGACTCAGTGCAATGCACCCGGAAGGACGCTCTCGCTCGCCTTTCAAGGAGCGATTCCTAACAGCAGAAGCAGCAGAGGCACAAACTGCACGACGAGAGGGGACACCGTAGAACACGTCTCTGTCCTGGCACATTTGCGTGTGCGATACTTCCCTCCGGCTCTTCGGGCCTTGCGAAGCTCTGTGTACTGCGAGCGCTGCTACTCGCAGCTGAGAAGGACCGTGGAGCTAGCGGCGAATTCGGAGAGCTCTTCGCTGCACTGCGCCGCTCGCAAGCGGCTTCGTTCTTCGCCTTCTGCCGTCCGGCGAGAGCTGAACTCCCGCGGTCAGTTGCAGCTCTGCCCAACAGCGTGTTCTCGGTTCTGCGGGAAGCACGCCCTCTTGCCTTGGCCGCGAGAGCAAAGTCCCGAGCGAGCACTCGACTCAGTGCAATGCACCCGGAAGGACGCTCTCGCTCGCCTTTCAAGGAGCGATTCCTAACAGCAGAAGCAGCAGAGGCACAAACTGCACTCACGAGAGGGGACACCGTAGAACACGTCTCTGTCCTGGCACATTTGCGTGTGCGATACTTCCCTCCGGGTCTTCGGGCCTTGCGAAGCTCTGTGTACTGCGAGCGCTGCTACTCGCAGCTGAGAAGGACCGTGGAGCTAGCGGCGAATTCGGAGAGCTCTTCGCTGCACTGCGCCGCTCGCAAGCGGCTTCGTTCTTCGCCTTCTGCCGTCCGGCGAGAGCTGAACTCCAGCGGTCAGTTGCAGCTCTGCCCAACAGCGTGTTCTCGGTCTGCGGGCAAGCACGCCCTCTTGCCTTGCCGCGAGAGCAAAGTCCCGAGCGAGCACTCGACTCAGTGCAATGCACCCGGAAGGACGCTCTCGCTCGCCTTTCAAGGAGCGATTCCTAACAGCAGAAGCAGCAGAGGCACAAACTGCACGACGAGAGGGGACACCGTAGAACACGTCTCTGTCCTGGCACATTTGCGTGTGCGATACTTCCCTCCGGCTCTTCGGGCCTTGCGAAGCTCTGTGTACTGCGAGCGCTGCTACTCGCAGCTGAGAAGGACCGTGGAGCTAGCGGCGAATTCGGAGAGCTCTTCGCTGCACTGCGCCGCTCGCAAGCGGCTTCGTTCTTCGCCTTCTGCCGTCCGGCGAGAGCTGAACTCCAGCGTGTCAGTTGCAGCTCTGCCCAACAGCGTGTTCTCGGTTCTGCGGGCAAGCACGCCCTCTTGCCTTGGCCGCGAGAGCAAAGTCCCGAGCGAGCACTCGACTCAGTGCAATGCACCCGGAAGGACGCTCTCGCTCGCCTTTCAAGGAGCGATTCTAACAGCAGAAGCAGCAGAGGCACAAACTGCAA
>NW_028276770.1:0-56492 GCF_052056855.1 Sturnus vulgaris | reverse complement strand
TTCCTTCTCAGCTGCGAGTAGCAGCGCTCGCAGTACACAGGGCTTCGCAAGGCCCGAAGACCCGGAGGGAAGTATCGCACACGAAAATGTGCCAGGACAGAGACGTGTTCTACGTTGTCCCTTCTCGTCATGCAGTTTGTGCCTCTGCTGCTTCTGCTGTTAGGAATCGCTCCTTGAAAGGCGAGCGAGAGCGTCCTTCCGGGTGCATTGCACTGAGTCGAGTGCTCGCTCGGGGCTTTGCTCTCGGGGCCAAGGCAAGAGGGCGTGCTTGCCCGCAGAACTGAGAACACGCTGTGGGCAGAGCTGCAACTGACCGCTGGAGTTCAGCTCTCGCCGGACGGCAGAAGGCGAAGAACGAAGCCGCTTGCGAGCGGCGCAGTGCAGCGAAGAGCTCTCCGAATTCGCCGCTAGCTCCACGGTCCTTCTCAGCTGCGAGTAGCAGCGCTCGCAGTACACAGGGCTTTTCGCAAGGCCCGAAGACCCGGAGGGAAGTATCGCACACGAAAATGTGCCAGGACAGAGACGTGTTCTACGTTGTCCCTTCTCGTCATGCAGTTTGTGCCTCTGCTGCTTCTGCTGTTAGGAATCGCTCCTTGAAAGGCGAGCGAGAGCGTCCTTCCGGGTGCATTGCACTGAGTCGAGTGCTCGCTCGGGGCTTTGCTCTCGGGGCCAAGGCAAGAGGGCGTGCTTGCCCGCAGAACTGAGAACACGCTGTTGGGCAGAGCTGCAACTGACCGCTGGAGTTCAGCTCTCGCCGGACGGCAGAAGGCGAAGAACGAAGCCGCTTGCGAGCGGCGCAGTGCAGCGAAGAGCTCTCCGAATTCGCCGCTAGCTCCACGGTCCTTCTCAGCTGCGAGTAGCAGCGCTCGCAGTACACAGGGCTTCGCAAGGCCCGAAGACCCGGAGGGAAGTATCGCACACGAAAATGTGCCAGGACAGAGACGTGTTCTACGTTGTCCCTTCTCGTCATGCAGTTTGTGCCTCTGCTGCTTCTGCTGTTAGGAATCGCTCCTTGAAAGACGAGCGAGAGCGTCCTTCCGGGTGCATTGCACTGAGTCGAATGCTCGCTCGGGGCTTTGCTCTCGGGGCCAAGGCAAGAGGGCGTGCTTGCCCGCAGAACTGAGAACACGCTGTTGGGCAGAGCTGAAACTTACCGCTGGAGTTCAGCTCTCGCCGGACGGCAGAAGGCGAAGAACGAAGCCGCTTGCGAGCGGCGCAGTGCAGCGAAGAGCTCTCCGAATTCGCCGCTAGCTCCACGGTCCTTCTCAGCTGCGAGTAGCAGCGCTCGCAGTACACAGGGCTTCGCAAGGCCCGAAGACCCGGAGGGAAGTATCGCACACGAAAATGTGCCAGGACAGAGACGTGTTCTACGTTGTCCCTTCTCGTCATGCAGTTTGTGCCTCTGCTGCTTCTGCTGTTAGGAATCGCTCCTTGAAAGGCGAGCGAGAGCGTCCTTCCGGGTGCATTGCACTGAGTCGAGTGCTCGCTCGGGACTTTGCTCTCGGGGCCAAGGCAAGAGGGCGTGCTTGCCCGCAGAACTGAGAACACGCTGTTGGGCAGAGCTGCAACTGACCGCTGGAGTTCAGCTCTCGCCGGACGGCAGAAGGCGAAGAACGAAGCCGCTTGCGAGCGGCGCAGTGCAGCGAAGAGCTCTCCGAATTCGCCGCTAGCTCCACGGTCCTTCTCAGCTGCGAGTAGCAGCGCTCGCAGTACACAGGGCTTCGCAAGGCCCGAAGACCCGGAGGGAAGTATCGCACACGAAAATGTGCCAGGACAGAGACGTGTTCTACGTTGTCCCTTCTCGTCATGCAGTTTGTGCCTCTGCTGCTTCTGCTGTTAGGAATCGCTCCTTGAAAGGCGAGCGAGAGCGTCCTTCCGGGTGCATTGCACTGAGTCGAGTGCTCGCTCGGGGCTTTGCTCTCGGGGCCAAGGCAAGAGGGCGTGCTTGCCCGCAGAACTGAGAACACGCTGTTGGGCAGAGCTGCAACTGACCGCTGGAGTTCAGCTCTCGCCGGATGGCAGAAGGCGAAGAACGAAGCCGCTTGCGAGCGGCGCAGTGCAGCGAAGAGCTCTCCGAATTCGCCGCTAGCTCCACGGTCCTTCTCAGCTGCGAGTAGCAGCGCTCGCAGTACACAGGGCTTCGCAAGGCCCGAAGACCCGGAGGGAAGTATCGCACACGAAAATGTGCCAGGACAGAGACGTGTTCTACGTTGTCCCTTCTCGTCATGCAGTTTGTGCCTCTGCTGCTTCTGCTGTTAGGAATCGCTCCTTGAAAGGCGAGCGAGAGCGTCCTTCCGGGTGCATTGCACTGAGTCGAGTGCTCGCTCGGGACTTTGCTCTCGGGGCCAAGGCAAGAGGGCGTGCTTGCCCGCAGAACTGAGAACACGCTGTTGGGCAGAGCTGCAACTGACCGCTGGAGTTCAGCTCTCGCCGGACGGCAGAAGGCGAAGAACGAAGCCGCTTGCGAGCGGCGCAGTGCAGCGAAGAGCTCTCCGAATTCGCCGCTAGCTCCACGGTCCTTCTCAGCTGCGAGTAGCAGCGCTCGCAGTACACAGGGCTTCGCAAGGCCCGAAGACCCGGAGGGAAGTATGGCACACGAAAATGTGCCAGGACAGAGACGTGTTCTACGTTGTCCCTTCTCGTCATGCAGTTTGTGCCTCTGCTGCTTCTGCTGTTAGGAATCGCTCCTTGAAAGACGAGCGAGAGCGTCCTTCCGGGTGCATTGCACTGAGTCGAGTGCTCGCTCGGGGCTTTGCTCTCGGGGCCAAGGCAAGAGGGCGTGCTTGCCCGCAGAACTGAGAACACGCTGTTGGGCAGAGCTGCAACTGACCGCTGGAGTTCAGCTCTCGCCGGATGGCAGAAGGCGAAGAACGAAGCCGCTTGCGAGCGGCGCAGTGCAGCGAAGAGCTCTCCGAATTCGCCGCTAGCTCCACGGTCCTTCTCAGCTGCGAGTAGCAGCGCTCGCAGTACACAGGGCTTCGCAAGGCCCGAAGACCCGGAGGGAAGTATCGCACACGAAAATGTGCCAGGACAGAGACGTGTTCTACGTTGTCCCTTCTCGTCATGCAGTTTGTGCCTCTGCTGCTTCTGCTGTTAGGAATCGCTCCTTGAAAGGCGAGCGAGAGCGTCCTTCCGGGTGCATTGCACTGAGTCGAGTGCTCGCTCGGGACTTTGCTCTCGGGGCCAAGGCAAGAGGGCGTGCTTGCCCGCAGAACTGAGAACACGCTGTTGGGCAGAGCTGCAACTGACCGCTGGAGTTCAGCTCTCGCCGGACGGCAGAAGGCGAAGAACGAAGCCGCTTGCGAGCGGCGCAGTGCAGCGAAGAGCTCTCCGAATTCGCCGCTAGCTCCACGGTCCTTCTCAGCTGCGAGTAGCAGCGCTCGCAGTACACAGGGCTTCGCAAGGCCCGAAGACCCGGAGGGAAGTATGGCACACGAAAATGTGCCAGGACAGAGACGTGTTCTACGTTGTCCCTTCTCGTCATGCAGTTTGTGCCTCTGCTGCTTCTGCTGTTAGGAATCGCTCCTTGAAAGACGAGCGAGAGCGTCCTTCCGGGTGCATTGCACTGAGTCGAGTGCTCGCTCGGGACTTTGCACTCGGGGCCAAGGCAAGAGGGCGTGCTTGCCCGCAGAACTGAGAACACGCTGTTGGGCAGAGCTGCAACTGACCGCTGGAGTTCAGCTCTCGCCGGACGGCAGAAGGCGAAGAACGAAGCCGCTTGCGAGCGGCGCAGTGCAGCGAAGAGCTCTCCGAATTCGCCGCTAGCTCCACGGTCCTTCTCAGCTGCGAGTAGCAGCGCTCGCAGTACACAGGGCTTCGCAAGGCCCGAAGACCCGGAGGGAAGTATCGCACACGAAAATGTGCCAGGACAGAGACGTGTTCTACGTTGTCCCTTCTCGTCATGCAGTTTGTGCCTCTGCTGCTTCTGCTGTTAGGAATCGCTCCTTGAAAGGCGAGCGAGAGCGTCCTTCCGGGTGCATTGCACTGAGTCGAGTGCTCGCTCGGGACTTTGCACTCGGGGCCAAGGCAAGAGGGCGTGCTTGCCCGCAGAACTGAGAACACGCTGTTGGGCAGAGCTGAAACTTACCGCTGGAGTTCAGCTCTCGCCGGACGGCAGAAGGCGAAGAACGAAGCCGCTTGCGAGCGGCGCAGTGCAGCGAAGAGCTCTCCGAATTCGCCGCTAGCTCCACGGTCCTTCTCAGCTGCGAGTAGCAGCGCTCGCAGTACACAGAGCTTCGCAAGGCCCGAAGACCCGGAGGGAAGTATGGCACACGGAAATGTGCCAGGACAGAGACGTGTTCTACGTTGTCCCTTCTCGTCATGCAGTTTGTGCCTCTGCTGCTTCTGCTGTTAGGAATCGCTCCTTGAAAGGCGAGCGAGAGCGTCCTTCCGGGTGCATTGCACTGAGTCGAGTGCTCGCTCGGGGCTTTGCTCTCGGGGCCAAGGCAAGAGGGCGTGCTTGCCCGCAGAACTGAGAACACGCTGTTGGGCAGAGCTGCAACTGACCGCTGGAGTTCAGCTCTCGCCGGACGGCAGAAGGCGAAGAACGAAGCCGCTTGCGAGCGGCGCAGTGCAGCGAAGAGCTCTCCGAATTCGCCGCTAGCTCCACGGTCCTTCTCAGCTGCGAGTAGCAGCGCTCGCAGTACACAGAGCTTCGCAAGGCCCGAAGACCCGGAGGGAAGTATCGCACACGAAAATGTGCCAGGACAGAGACGTGTTCTACGTTGTCCCTTCTCGTCATGCAGTTTGTGCCTCTGCTGCTTCTGCTGTTAGGAATCGCTCCTTGAAAGACGAGCGAGAGCGTCCTTCCGGGTGCATTGCACTGAGTCGAGTGCTCGCTCGGGACTTTGCTCTCGGGGCCAAGGCAAGAGGGCGTGCTTGCCCGCAGAACTGAGAACACGCTGTTGGGCAGAGCTGCAACTGACCGCTGGAGTTCAGCTCTCGCCGGACGGCAGAAGGCGAAGAACGAAGCCGCTTGCGAGCGGCGCAGTGCAGCGAAGAGCTCTCCGAATTCGCCGCTAGCTCCACGGTCCTTCTCAGCTGCGAGTAGCAGCGCTCGCAGTACACAGGGCTTCGCAAGGCCCGAAGACCCGGAGGGAAGTATCGCACACGAAAATGTGCCAGGACAGAGACGTGTTCTACGTTGTCCCTTCTCGTCATGCAGTTTGTGCCTCTGCTGCTTCTGCTGTTAGGAATCGCTCCTTGAAAGGCGAGCGAGAGCGTCCTTCCGGGTGCATTGCACTGAGTCGAGTGCTCGCTCGGGACTTTGCTCTCGGGGCCAAGGCAAGAGGGCGTGCTTGCCCGCAGAACTGAGAACACGCTGTTGGGCAGAGCTGCAACTGACCGCTGGAGTTCAGCTCTCGCCGGACGGCAGAAGGCGAAGAACGAAGCCGCTTGCGAGCGGCGCAGTGCAGCGAAGAGCTCTCCGAATTCGCCGCTAGCTCCACGGTCCTTCTCAGCTGCGAGTAGCAGCGCTCGCAGTACACAGGGCTTCGCAAGGCCCGAAGACCCGGAGGGAAGTATGGCACACGAAAATGTGCCAGGACAGAGACGTGTTCTACGTTGTCCCTTCTCGTCATGCAGTTTGTGCCTCTGCTGCTTCTGCTGTTAGGAATCGCTCCTTGAAAGGCGAGCGAGAGCGTCCTTCCGGGTGCATTGCACTGAGTCGAGTGCTCGCTCGGGGCTTTGCTCTCGGGGCCAAGGCAAGAGGGCGTGCTTGCCCGCAGAACTGAGAACACGCTGTTGGGCAGAGCTGCAACTGACCGCTGGAGTTCAGCTCTCGCCGGACGGCAGAAGGCGAAGAACGAAGCCGCTTGCGAGCGGCGCAGTGCAGCGAAGAGCTCTCCGAATTCGCCGCTAGCTCCACGGTCCTTCTCAGCTGCGAGTAGCAGCGCTCGCAGTACACAGGGCTTCGCAAGGCCCGAAGACCCGGAGGGAAGTATCGCACACGAAAATGCGCCAGGACAGAGACGTGTTCTACGTTGTCCCTTCTCGTCATGCAGTTTGTGCCTCTGCTGCTTCTGCTGTTAGGAATCGCTCCTTGAAAGGCGAGCGAGAGCGTCCTTCCGGGTGCATTGCACTGAGTCGAGTGCTCGCTCGGGGCTTTGCTCTCGGGGCCAAGGCAAGAGGGCGTGCTTGCCCGCAGAACTGAGAACACGCTGTTGGGCAGAGCTGCAACTGACCGCTGGAGTTCAGCTCTCGCCGGACGGCAGAAGGCGAAGAACGAAGCCGCTTGCGAGCGGCGCAGTGCAGCGAAGAGCTCTCCGAATTCGCCGCTAGCTCCACGGTCCTTCTCAGCTGCGAGTAGCAGCGCTCGCAGTACACAGGGCTTCGCAAGGCCCGAAGACCCGGAGGGAAGTATCGCACACGAAAATGCGCCAGGACAGAGACGTGTTCTACGTTGTCCCTTCTCGTCATGCAGTTTGTGCCTCTGCTGCTTCTGCTGTTAGGAATCGCTCCTTGAAAGACGAGCGAGAGCGTCCTTCCGGGTGCATTGCACTGAGTCGAGTGCTCGCTCGGGACTTTGCTCTCGGGGCCAAGGCAAGAGGGCGTGCTTGCCCGCAGAACTGAGAACACGCTGTTGGGCAGAGCTGCAACTGACCGCTGGAGTTCAGCTCTCGCCGGACGGCAGAAGGCGAAGAACGAAGCCGCTTGCGAGCGGCGCAGTGCAGCGAAGAGCTCTCCGAATTCGCCGCTAGCTCCACGGTCCTTCTCAGCTGCGAGTAGCAGCGCTCGCAGTACACAGGGCTTCGCAAGGCCCGAAGACCCGGAGGGAAGTATCGCACACGAAAATGTGCCAGGACAGAGACGTGTTCTACGTTGTCCCTTCTCGTCATGCAGTTTGTGCCTCTGCTGCTTCTGCTGTTAGGAATCGCTCCTTGAAAGGCGAGCGAGAGCGTCCTTCCGGGTGCATTGCACTGAGTCGAGTGCTCGCTCGGGGCTTTGCTCTCGGGGCCAAGGCAAGAGGGCGTGCTTGCCCGCAGAACTGAGAACACGCTGTTGGGCAGAGCTGCAACTGACCGCTGGAGTTCAGCTCTCGCCGGACGGCAGAAGGCGAAGAACGAAGCCGCTTGCGAGCGGCGCAGTGCAGCGAAGAGCTCTCCGAATTCGCCGCTAGCTCCACGGTCCTTCTCAGCTGCGAGTAGCAGCGCTCGCAGTACACAGGGCTTCGCAAGGCCCGAAGACCCGGAGGGAAGTATCGCACACGAAAATGCGCCAGGACAGAGACGTGTTCTACGTTGTCCCTTCTCGTCATGCAGTTTGTGCCTCTGCTGCTTCTGCTGTTAGGAATCGCTCCTTGAAAGGCGAGCGAGAGCGTCCTTCCGGGTGCATTGCACTGAGTCGAGTGCTCGCTCGGGGCTTTGCTCTCGGGGCCAAGGCAAGAGGGCGTGCTTGCCCGCAGAACTGAGAACACGCTGTTGGGCAGAGCTGCAACTGACCGCTGGAGTTCAGCTCTCGCCGGACGGCAGAAGGCGAAGAACGAAGCCGCTTGCGAGCGGCGCAGTGCAGCGAAGAGCTCTCCGAATTCGCCGCTAGCTCCACGGTCCTTCTCAGCTGCGAGTAGCAGCGCTCGCAGTACACAGGGCTTCGCAAGGCCCGAAGACCCGGAGGGAAGTATCGCACACGAAAATGTGCCAGGACAGAGACGTGTTCTACGTTGTCCCTTCTCGTCATGCAGTTTGTGCCTCTGCTGCTTCTGCTGTTAGGAATCGCTCCTTGAAAGGCGAGCGAGAGCGTCCTTCCGGGTGCATTGCACTGAGTCGAGTGCTCGCTCGGGACTTTGCTCTCGGGGCCAAGGCAAGAGGGCGTGCTTGCCCGCAGAACTGAGAACACGCTGTTGGGCAGAGCTGAAACTTACCGCTGGAGTTCAGCTCTCGCCGGACGGCAGAAGGCGAAGAACGAAGCCGCTTGCGAGCGGCGCAGTGCAGCGAAGAGCTCTCCGAATTCGCCGCTAGCTCCACGGTCCTTCTCAGCTGCGAGTAGCAGCGCTCGCAGTACACAGGGCTTCGCAAGGCCCGAAGACCCGGAGGGAAGTATCGCACACGAAAATGTGCCAGGACAGAGACGTGTTCTACGTTGTCCCTTCTCGTCATGCAGTTTGTGCCTCTGCTGCTTCTGCTGTTAGGAATCGCTCCTTGAAAGGCGAGCGAGAGCGTCCTTCCGGGTGCATTGCACTGAGTCGAGTGCTCGCTCGGGACTTTGCTCTCGGGGCCAAGGCAAGAGGGCGTGCTTGCCCGCAGAACTGAGAACACGCTGTTGGGCAGAGCTGAAACTTACCGCTGGAGTTCAGCTCTCGCCGGACGGCAGAAGGCGAAGAACGAAGCCGCTTGCGAGCGGCGCAGTGCAGCGAAGAGCTCTCCGAATTCGCCGCTAGCTCCACGGTCCTTCTCAGCTGCGAGTAGCAGCGCTCGCAGTACACAGGGCTTCGCAAGGCCCGAAGACCCGGAGGGAAGTATCGCACACGAAAATGTGCCAGGACAGAGACGTGTTCTACGTTGTCCCTTCTCGTCATGCAGTTTGTGCCTCTGCTGCTTCTGCTGTTAGGAATCGCTCCTTGAAAGGCGAGCGAGAGCGTCCTTCCGGGTGCATTGCACTGAGTCGAGTGCTCGCTCGGGACTTTGCTCTCGGGGCCAAGGCAAGAGGGCGTGCTTGCCCGCAGAACTGAGAACACGCTGTTGGGCAGAGCTGCAACTGACCGCTGGAGTTCAGCTCTCGCCGGACGGCAGAAGGCGAAGAACGAAGCCGCTTGCGAGCGGCGCAGTGCAGCGAAGAGCTCTCCGAATTCGCCGCTAGCTCCACGGTCCTTCTCAGCTGCGAGTAGCAGCGCTCGCAGTACACAGGGCTTCGCAAGGCCCGAAGACCCGGAGGGAAGTATCGCACACGAAAATGTGCCAGGACAGAGACGTGTTCTACGTTGTCCCTTCTCGTCATGCAGTTTGTGCCTCTGCTGCTTCTGCTGTTAGGAATCGCTCCTTGAAAGGCGAGCGAGAGCGTCCTTCCGGGTGCATTGCACTGAGTCGAGTGCTCGCTCGGGGCTTTGCTCTCGGGGCCAAGGCAAGAGGGCGTGCTTGCCCGCAGAACTGAGAACACGCTGTTGGGCAGAGCTGCAACTGACCGCTGGGGTTCAGCTCTCGCCGGACGGCAGAAGGCGAAGAACGAAGCCGCTTGCGAGCGGCGCAGTGCAGCGAAGAGCTCTCCGAATTCGCCGCTAGCTCCACGGTCCTTCTCAGCTGCGAGTAGCAGCGCTCGCAGTACACAGGGCTTCGCAAGGCCCGAAGACCCGGAGGGAAGTATCGCACACGAAAATGCGCCAGGACAGAGACGTGTTCTACGTTGTCCCTTCTCGTCATGCAGTTTGTGCCTCTGCTGCTTCTGCTGTTAGGAATCGCTCCTTGAAAGGCGAGCGAGAGCGTCCTTCCGGGTGCATTGCACTGAGTCGAGTGCTCGCTCGGGGCTTTGCTCTCGGGGCCAAGGCAAGAGGGCGTGCTTGCCCGCAGAACTGAGAACACGCTGTTGGGCAGAGCTGCAACTGACCGCTGGAGTTCAGCTCTCGCCGGACGGCAGAAGGCGAAGAACGAAGCCGCTTGCGAGCGGCGCAGTGCAGCGAAGAGCTCTCCGAATTCGCCGCTAGCTCCACGGTCCTTCTCAGCTGCGAGTAGCAGCGCTCGCAGTACACAGGGCTTCGCAAGGCCCGAAGACCCGGAGGGAAGTATCGCACACGAAAATGCGCCAGGACAGAGACGTGTTCTACGTTGTCCCTTCTCGTCATGCAGTTTGTGCCTCTGCTGCTTCTGCTGTTAGGAATCGCTCCTTGAAAGGCGAGCGAGAGCGTCCTTCCGGGTGCATTGCACTGAGTCGAGTGCTCGCTCGGGGCTTTGCTCTCGGGGCCAAGGCAAGAGGGCGTGCTTGCCCGCAGAACTGAGAACACGCTGTTGGGCAGAGCTGCAACTGACCGCTGGAGTTCAGCTCTCGCCGGACGGCAGAAGGCGAAGAACGAAGCCGCTTGCGAGCGGCGCAGTGCAGCGAAGAGCTCTCCGAATTCGCCGCTAGCTCCACGGTCCTTCTCAGCTGCGAGTAGCAGCGCTCGCAGTACACAGGGCTTCGCAAGGCCCGAAGACCCGGAGGGAAGTATCGCACACGAAAATGTGCCAGGACAGAGACGTGTTCTACGTTGTCCCTTCTCGTCATGCAGTTTGTGCCTCTGCTGCTTCTGCTGTTAGGAATCGCTCCTTGAAAGGCGAGCGAGAGCGTCCTTCCGGGTGCATTGCACTGAGTCGAGTGCTCGCTCGGGGCTTTGCTCTCGGGGCCAAGGCAAGAGGGCGTGCTTGCCCGCAGAACTGAGAACACGCTGTTGGGCAGAGCTGCAACTGACCGCTGGAGTTCAGCTCTCGCCGGACGGCAGAAGGCGAAGAACGAAGCCGCTTGCGAGCGGCGCAGTGCAGCGAAGAGCTCTCCGAATTCGCCGCTAGCTCCACGGTCCTTCTCAGCTGCGAGTAGCAGCGCTCGCAGTACACAGGGCTTCGCAAGGCCCGAAGACCCGGAGGGAAGTATCGCACACGAAAATGTGCCAGGACAGAGACGTGTTCTACGTTGTCCCTTCTCGTCATGCAGTTTGTGCCTCTGCTGCTTCTGCTGTTAGGAATCGCTCCTTGAAAGGCGAGCGAGAGCGTCCTTCCGGGTGCATTGCACTGAGTCGAGTGCTCGCTCGGGACTTTGCTCTCGGGGCCAAGGCAAGAGGGCGTGCTTGCCCGCAGAACTGAGAACACGCTGTTGGGCAGAGCTGCAACTGACCGCTGGAGTTCAGCTCTCGCCGGACGGCAGAAGGCGAAGAACGAAGCCGCTTGCGAGCGGCGCAGTGCAGCGAAGAGCTCTCCGAATTCGCCGCTAGCTCCACGGTCCTTCTCAGCTGCGAGTAGCAGCGCTCGCAGTACACAGGGCTTCGCAAGGCCCGAAGACCCGGAGGGAAGTATCGCACACGAAAATGTGCCAGGACAGAGACGTGTTCTACGTTGTCCCTTCTCGTCATGCAGTTTGTGCCTCTGCTGCTTCTGCTGTTAGGAATCGCTCCTTGAAAGGCGAGCGAGAGCGTCCTTCCGGGTGCATTGCACTGAGTCGAGTGCTCGCTCGGGACTTTGCTCTCGGGGCCAAGGCAAGAGGGCGTGCTTGCCCGCAGAACTGAGAACACGCTGTTGGGCAGAGCTGCAACTGACCGCTGGAGTTCAGCTCTCGCCGGACGGCAGAAGGCGAAGAACGAAGCCGCTTGCGAGCGGCGCAGTGCAGCGAAGAGCTCTCCGAATTCGCCGCTAGCTCCACGGTCCTTCTCAGCTGCGAGTAGCAGCGCTCGCAGTACACAGGGCTTCGCAAGGCCCGAAGACCCGGAGGGAAGTATCGCACACGAAAATGTGCCAGGACAGAGACGTGTTCTACGTTGTCCCTTCTCGTCATGCAGTTTGTGCCTCTGCTGCTTCTGCTGTTAGGAATCGCTCCTTGAAAGGCGAGCGAGAGCGTCCTTCCGGGTGCATTGCACTGAGTCGAGTGCTCGCTCGGGGCTTTGCTCTCGGGGCCAAGGCAAGAGGGCGTGCTTGCCCGCAGAACTGAGAACACGCTGTTGGGCAGAGCTGCAACTGACCGCTGGAGTTCAGCTCTCGCCGGACGGCAGAAGGCGAAGAACGAAGCCGCTTGCGAGCGGCGCAGTGCAGCGAAGAGCTCTCCGAATTCGCCGCTAGCTCCACGGTCCTTCTCAGCTGCGAGTAGCAGCGCTCGCAGTACACAGGGCTTCGCAAGGTCCGAAGACCCGGAGGGAAGTATCGCACACGAAAATGTGCCAGGACAGAGACGTGTTCTACGTTGTCCCTTCTCGTCATGCAGTTTGTGCCTCTGCTGCTTCTGCTGTTAGGAATCGCTCCTTGAAAGACGAGCGAGAGCGTCCTTCCGGGTGCATTGCACTGAGTCGAGTGCTCGCTCGGGGCTTTGCTCTCGGGGCCAAGGCAAGAGGGCGTGCTTGCCCGCAGAACTGAGAACACGCTGTTGGGCAGAGCTGCAACTGACCGCTGGAGTTCAGCTCTCGCCGGACGGCAGAAGGCGAAGAACGAAGCCGCTTGCGAGCGGCGCAGTGCAGCGAAGAGCTCTCCGAATTCGCCGCTAGCTCCACGGTCCTTCTCAGCTGCGAGTAGCAGCGCTCGCAGTACACAGGGCTTCGCAAGGCCCGAAGACCCGGAGGGAAGTATCGCACACGAAAATGTGCCAGGACAGAGACGTGTTCTACGTTGTCCCTTCTCGTCATGCAGTTTGTGCCTCTGCTGCTTCTGCTGTTAGGAATCGCTCCTTGAAAGGCGAGCGAGAGCGTCCTTCCGGGTGCATTGCACTGAGTCGAGTGCTCGCTCGGGACTTTGCTCTCGGGGCCAAGGCAAGAGGGCGTGCTTGCCCGCAGAACTGAGAACACGCTGTTGGGCAGAGCTGAAACTTACCGCTGGAGTTCAGCTCTCGCCGGACGGCAGAAGGCGAAGAACGAAGCCGCTTGCGAGCGGCGCAGTGCAGCGAAGAGCTCTCCGAATTCGCCGCTAGCTCCACGGTCCTTCTCAGCTGCGAGTAGCAGCGCTCGCAGTACACAGGGCTTCGCAAGGCCCGAAGACCCGGAGGGAAGTATCGCACACGAAAATGTGCCAGGACAGAGACGTGTTCTACGTTGTCCCTTCTCGTCATGCAGTTTGTGCCTCTGCTGCTTCTGCTGTTAGGAATCGCTCCTTGAAAGGCGAGCGAGAGCGTCCTTCCGGGTGCATTGCACTGAGTCGAGTGCTCGCTCGGGGCTTTGCTCTCGGGGCCAAGGCAAGAGGGCGTGCTTGCCCGCAGAACTGAGAACACGCTGTTGGTCAGAGCTGCAACTGACCGCTGGAGTTCAGCTCTCGCCGGACGGCAGAAGGCGAAGAACGAAGCCGCTTGCGAGCGGCGCAGTGCAGCGAAGAGCTCTCCGAATTCGCCGCTAGCTCCACGGTCCTTCTCAGCTGCGAGTAGCAGCGCTCGCAGTACACAGGGCTTCGCAAGGCCCGAAGACCCGGAGGGAAGTATCGCACACGAAAATGTGCCAGGACAGAGACGTGTTCTACGTTGTCCCTTCTCGTCATGCAGTTTGTGCTTCTGCTGCTTCTGCTGTTAGGAATCGCTCCTTGAAAGGCGAGCGAGAGCGTCCTTCCGGGTGCATTGCACTGAGTCGAGTGCTCGCTCGGGGCTTTGCTCTCGGGGCCAAGGCAAGAGGGCGTGCTTGCCCGCAGAACTGAGAACACGCTGTTGGGCAGAGCTGCAACTGACCGCTGGAGTTCAGCTCTCGCCGGACGGCAGAAGGCGAAGAACGAAGCCGCTTGCGAGCGGCGCAGTGCAGCGAAGAGCTCTCCGAATTCGCCGCTAGCTCCACGGTCCTTCTCAGCTGCGAGTAGCAGCGCTCGCAGTACACAGGGCTTCGCAAGGCCCGAAGACCCGGAGGGAAGTATCGCACACGAAAATGTGCCAGGACAGAGACGTGTTCTACGTTGTCCCTTCTCGTCATGCAGTTTGTGCCTCTGCTGCTTCTGCTGTAGGTAATCGCTCCTTGAAAGACGAGCGAGAGCGTCCTTCCGGGTGCATTGCACTGAGTCGAGTGCTCGCTCGGGGCTTTGCTCTCGGGGCCAAGGCAAGAGGGCGTGCTTGCCCGCAGAACTGAGAACACGCTGTTGGGCAGAGCTGCAACTGACCGCTGGAGTTCAGCTCTCGCCGGACGGCAGAAGGCGAAGAACGAAGCCGCTTGCGAGCGGCGCAGTGCAGCGAAGAGCTCTCCGAATTCGCCGCTAGCTCCACGGTCCTTCTCAGCTGCGAGTAGCAGCGCTCGCAGTACACAGGGCTTCGCAAGGCCCGAAGACCCGGAGGGAAGTATCGCACACGAAAATGTGCCAGGACAGAGACGTGTTCTACGTTGTCCCTTCTCGTCATGCAGTTTGTGCCTCTGCTGCTTCTGCTGTTAGGAATCGCTCCTTGAAAGACGAGCGAGAGCGTCCTTCCGGGTGCATTGCACTGAGTCGAGTGCTCGCTCGGGGCTTTGCTCTCGGGGCCAAGGCAAGAGGGCGTGCTTGCCCGCAGAACTGAGAACACGCTGTTGGTCAGAGCTGCAACTGACCGCTGGAGTTCAGCTCTCGCCGGACGGCAGAAGGCGAAGAACGAAGCCGCTTGCGAGCGGCGCAGTGCAGCGAAGAGCTCTCCGAATTCGCCGCTAGCTCCACGGTCCTTCTCAGCTGCGAGTAGCAGCGCTCGCAGTACACAGGGCTTCGCAAGGCCCGAAGACCCGGAGGGAAGTATCGCACACGAAAATGTGCCAGGACAGAGACGTGTTCTACGTTGTCCCTTCTCGTCATGCAGTTTGTGCCTCTGCTGCTTCTGCTGTTAGGAATCGCTCCTTGAAAGGCGAGCGAGAGCGTCCTTCCGGGTGCATTGCACTGAGTCGAGTGCTCGCTCGGGGCTTTGCTCTCGGGGCCAAGGCAAGAGGGCGTGCTTGCCCGCAGAACTGAGAACACGCTGTTGGGCAGAGCTGCAACTGACCGCTGGAGTTCAGCTCTCGCCGGACGGCAGAAGGCGAAGAACGAAGCCGCTTGCGAGCGGCGCAGTGCAGCGAAGAGCTCTCCGAATTCGCCGCTAGCTCCACGGTCCTTCTCAGCTGCGAGTAGCAGCGCTCGCAGTACACAGGGCTTCGCAAGGCCCGAAGACCCGGAGGGAAGTATCGCACACGAAAATGTGCCAGGACAGAGACGTGTTCTACGTTGTCCCTTCTCGTCATGCAGTTTGTGCCTCTGCTGCTTCTGCTGTAGGTAATCGCTCCTTGAAAGACGAGCGAGAGCGTCCTTCCGGGTGCATTGCACTGAGTCGAGTGCTCGCTCGGGGCTTTGCTCTCGGGGCCAAGGCAAGAGGGCGTGCTTGCCCGCAGAACTGAGAACACGCTGTTGGGCAGAGCTGCAACTGACCGCTGGAGTTCAGCTCTCGCCGGACGGCAGAAGGCGAAGAACGAAGCCGCTTGCGAGCGGCGCAGTGCAGCGAAGAGCTCTCCGAATTCGCCGCTAGCTCCACGGTCCTTCTCAGCTGCGAGTAGCAGCGCTCGCAGTACACAGGGCTTCGCAAGGCCCGAAGACCCGGAGGGAAGTATGGCACACGAAAATGTGCCAGGACAGAGACGTGTTCTACGTTGTCCCTTCTCGTCATGCAGTTTGTGCCTCTGCTGCTTCTGCTGTTAGGAATCGCTCCTTGAAAGACGAGCGAGAGCGTCCTTCCGGGTGCATTGCACTGAGTCGAATGCTCGCTCGGGACTTTGCTCTCGGGGCCAAGGCAAGAGGGCGTGCTTGCCCGCAGAACTGAGAACACGCTGTTGGTCAGAGCTGCAACTGACCGCTGGAGTTCAGCTCTCGCCGGACGGCAGAAGGCGAAGAACGAAGCCGCTTGCGAGCGGCGCAGTGCAGCGAAGAGCTCTCCGAATTCGCCGCTAGCTCCACGGTCCTTCTCAGCTGCGAGTAGCAGCGCTCGCAGTACACAGAGCTTCGCAAGGCCCGAAGACCCGGAGGGAAGTATCGCACACGAAAATGGGCCAGGACAGAGACGTGTTCTACGTTGTCCCTTCTCGTCATGCAGTTTGTGCCTCTGCTGCTTCTGCTGTTAGGAATCGCTCCTTGAAAGGCGAGCGAGAGCGTCCTTCCGGGTGCATTGCACTGAGTCGAGTGCTCGCTCGGGGCTTTGCTCTCGGGGCCAAGGCAAGAGGGCGTGCTTGCCCGCAGAACTGAGAACACGCTGTTGGGCAGAGCTGCAACTGACCGCTGGAGTTCAGCTCTCGCCGGACGGCAGAAGGCGAAGAACGAAGCCGCTTGCGAGCGGCGCAGTGCAGCGAAGAGCTCTCCGAATTCGCCGCTAGCTCCACGGTCCTTCTCAGCTGCGAGTAGCAGCGCTCGCAGTACACAGGGCTTCGCAAGGCCCGAAGACCCGAAGGGAAGTATCGCACACGAAAATGTGCCAGGACAGAGACGTGTTCTACGTTGTCCCTTCTCGTCATGCAGTTTGTGCCTCTGCTGCTTCTGCTGTTAGGAATCGCTCCTTGAAAGGCGAGCGAGAGCGTCCTTCCGGGTGCATTGCACTGAGTCGAGTGCTCGCTCGGGGCTTTGCTCTCGGGGCCAAGGCAAGAGGGCGTGCTTGCCCGCAGAACTGAGAACACGCTGTTGGGCAGAGCTGCAACTGACCGCTGGAGTTCAGCTCTCGCCGGACGGCAGAAGGCGAAGAACGAAGCCGCTTGCGAGCGGCGCAGTGCAGCGAAGAGCTCTCCGAATTCGCCGCTAGCTCCACGGTCCTTCTCAGCTGCGAGTAGCAGCGCTCGCAGTACACAGGGCTTCGCAAGGCCCGAAGACCCGGAGGGAAGTATCGCACACGAAAATGTGCCAGGACAGAGACGTGTTCTACGTTGTCCCTTCTCGTCATGCAGTTTGTGCCTCTGCTGCTTCTGCTGTTAGGAATCGCTCCTTGAAAGACGAGCGAGAGCGTCCTTCCGGGTGCATTGCACTGAGTCGAATGCTCGCTCGGGACTTTGCTCTCGGGGCCAAGGCAAGAGGGCGTGCTTGCCCGCAGAACTGAGAACACGCTGTTGGGCAGAGCTGAAACTTACCGCTGGAGTTCAGCTCTCGCCGGACGGCAGAAGGCGAAGAACGAAGCCGCTTGCGAGCGGCGCAGTGCAGCGAAGAGCTCTCCGAATTCGCCGCTAGCTCCACGGTCCTTCTCAGCTGCGAGTAGCAGCGCTCGCAGTACACAGAGCTTCGCAAGGCCCGAAGACCCGGAGGGAAGTATCGCACACGAAAATGGGCCAGGACAGAGACGTGTTCTACGTTGTCCCTTCTCGTCATGCAGTTTGTGCCTCTGCTGCTTCTGCTGTTAGGAATCGCTCCTTGAAAGACGAGCGAGAGCGTCCTTCCGGGTGCATTGCACTGAGTCGAGTGCTCGCTCGGGGCTTTGCTCTCGGGGCCAAGGCAAGAGGGCGTGCTTGCCCGCAGAACTGAGAACACGCTGTTGGTCAGAGCTGCAACTGACCGCTGGAGTTCAGCTCTCGCCGGACGGCAGAAGGCGAAGAACGAAGCCGCTTGCGAGCGGCGCAGTGCAGCGAAGAGCTCTCCGAATTCGCCGCTAGCTCCACGGTCCTTCTCAGCTGCGAGTAGCAGCGCTCGCAGTACACAGGGCTTCGCAAGGCCCGAAGACCCGGAGGGAAGTATCGCACACGAAAATGTGCCAGGACAGAGACGTGTTCTACGTTGTCCCTTCTCGTCATGCAGTTTGTGCCTCTGCTGCTTCTGCTGTTAGGAATCGCTCCTTGAAAGGCGAGCGAGAGCGTCCTTCCGGGTGCATTGCACTGAGTCGAGTGCTCGCTCGGGGCTTTGCTCTCGGGGCCAAGGCAAGAGGGCGTGCTTGCCCGCAGAACTGAGAACACGCTGTTGGTCAGAGCTGCAACTGACCGCTGGAGTTCAGCTCTCGCCGGACGGCAGAAGGCGAAGAACGAAGCCGCTTGCGAGCGGCGCAGTGCAGCGAAGAGCTCTCCGAATTCGCCGCTAGCTCCACGGTCCTTCTCAGCTGCGAGTAGCAGCGCTCGCAGTACACAGGGCTTCGCAAGGCCCGAAGACCCGGAGGGAAGTATCGCACACGAAAATGTGCCAGGACAGAGACGTGTTCTACGTTGTCCCTTCTCGTCATGCAGTTTGTGCCTCTGCTGCTTCTGCTGTTAGGAATCGCTCCTTGAAAGGCGAGCGAGAGCGTCCTTCCGGGTGCATTGCACTGAGTCGAGTGCTCGCTCGGGACTTTGCTCTCGGGGCCAAGGCAAGAGGGCGTGCTTGCCCGCAGAACTGAGAACACGCTGTTGGTCAGAGCTGCAACTGACCGCTGGAGTTCAGCTCTCGCCGGACGGCAGAAGGCGAAGAACGAAGCCGCTTGCGAGCGGCGCAGTGCAGCGAAGAGCTCTCCGAATTCGCCGCTAGCTCCACGGTCCTTCTCAGCTGCGAGTAGCAGCGCTCGCAGTACACAGGGCTTCGCAAGGCCCGAAGACCCGGAGGGAAGTATCGCACACGAAAATGTGCCAGGACAGAGACGTGTTCTACGTTGTCCCTTCTCGTCATGCAGTTTGTGCCTCTGCTGCTTCTGCTGTTAGGAATCGCTCCTTGAAAGGCGAGCGAGAGCGTCCTTCCGGGTGCATTGCACTGAGTCGAATGCTCGCTCGGGACTTTGCTCTCGGGGCCAAGGCAAGAGGGCGTGCTTGCCCGCAGAACTGAGAACACGCTGTTGGGCAGAGCTGCAACTGACCGCTGGAGTTCAGCTCTCGCCGGACGGCAGAAGGCGAAGAACGAAGCCGCTTGCGAGCGGCGCAGTGCAGCGAAGAGCTCTCCGAATTCGCCGCTAGCTCCACGGTCCTTCTCAGCTGCGAGTAGCAGCGCTCGCAGTACACAGAGCTTCGCAAGGCCCGAAGACCCGGAGGGAAGTATCGCACACGAAAATGTGCCAGGACAGAGACGTGTTCTACGTTGTCCCTTCTCGTCATGCAGTTTGTGCCTCTGCTGCTTCTGCTGTTAGGAATCGCTCCTTGAAAGGCGAGCGAGAGCGTCCTTCCGGGTGCATTGCACTGAGTCGAGTGCTCGCTCGGGGCTTTGCTCTCGGGGCCAAGGCAAGAGGGCGTGCTTGCCCGCAGAACTGAGAACACGCTGTTGGGCAGAGCTGCAACTGACCGCTGGAGTTCAGCTCTCGCCGGACGGCAGAAGGCGAAGAACGAAGCCGCTTGCGAGCGGCGCAGTACAGCGAAGAGCTCTCCGAATTCGCCGCTAGCTCCACGGTCCTTCTCAGCTGCGAGTAGCAGCGCTCGCAGTACACAGGGCTTCGCAAGGCCCGAAGACCCGGAGGGAAGTATCGCACACGAAAATGTGCCAGGACAGAGACGTGTTCTACGTTGTCCCTTCTCGTCATGCAGTTTGTGCCTCTGCTGCTTCTGCTGTTAGGAATCGCTCCTTGAAAGGCGAGCGAGAGCGTCCTTCCGGGTGCATTGCACTGAGTCGAGTGCTCGCTCGGGGCTTTGCTCTCGGGGCCAAGGCAAGAGGGGCGTGCTTGCCCGCAGAACTGAGAACACGCTGTTGGGCAGAGCTGCAACTGACCGCTGGAGTTCAGCTCTCGCCGGACGGCAGAAGGCGAAGAACGAAGCCGCTTGCGAGCGGCGCAGTGCAGCGAAGAGCTCTCCGAATTCGCCGCTAGCTCCACGGTCCTTCTCAGCTGCGAGTAGCAGCGCTCGCAGTACACAGGGCTTCGCAAGGCCCGAAGACCCGGAGGGAAGTATCGCACACGAAAATGTGCCAGGACAGAGACGTGTTCTACGTTGTCCCTTCTCGTCATGCAGTTTGTGCCTCTGCTGCTTCTGCTGTTAGGAATCGCTCCTTGAAAGGCGAGCGAGAGCGTCCTTCCGGGTGCATTGCACTGAGTCGAGTGCTCGCTCGGGGCTTTGCTCTCGGGGCCAAGGCAAGAGGGCGTGCTTGCCCGCAGAACTGAGAACACGCTGTTGGGCAGAGCTGCAACTGACCGCTGGAGTTCAGCTCTCGCCGGACGGCAGAAGGCGAAGAACGAAGCCGCTTGCGAGCGGCGCAGTGCAGCGAAGAGCTCTCCGAATTCGCCGCTAGCTCCACGGTCCTTCTCAGCTGCGAGTAGCAGCGCTCGCAGTACACAGGGCTTCGCAAGGCCCGAAGACCCGGAGGGAAGTATCGCACACGAAAATGTGCCAGGACAGAGACGTGTTCTACGTTGTCCCTTCTCGTCATGCAGTTTGTGCCTCTGCTGCTTCTGCTGTTAGGAATCGCTCCTTGAAAGGCGAGCGAGAGCGTCCTTCCGGGTGCATTGCACTGAGTCGAGTGCTCGCTCGGGGCTTTGCTCTCGGGGCCAAGGCAAGAGGGCGTGCTTGCCCGCAGAACTGAGAACACGCTGTTGGGCAGAGCTGCAACTGACCGCTGGAGTTCAGCTCTCGCCGGATGGCAGAAGGCGAAGAACGAAGCCGCTTGCGAGCGGCGCAGTGCAGCGAAGAGCTCTCCGAATTCGCCGCTAGCTCCACGGTCCTTCTCAGCTGCGAGTAGCAGCGCTCGCAGTACACAGGGCTTCGCAAGGCCCGAAGACCCGGAGGGAAGTATCGCACACGAAAATGTGCCAGGACAGAGACGTGTTCTACGTTGTCCCTTCTCGTCATGCAGTTTGTGCCTCTGCTGCTTCTGCTGTTAGGAATCGCTCCTTGAAAGGCGAGCGAGAGCGTCCTTCCGGGTGCATTGCACTGAGTCGAGTGCTCGCTCGGGACTTTGCTCTCGGGGCCAAGGCAAGAGGGCGTGCTTGCCCGCAGAACTGAGAACACGCTGTTGGGCAGAGCTGCAACTGACCGCTGGAGTTCAGCTCTCGCCGGACGGCAGAAGGCGAAGAACGAAGCCGCTTGCGAGCGGCGCAGTGCAGCGAAGAGCTCTCCGAATTCGCCGCTAGCTCCACGGTCCTTCTCAGCTGCGAGTAGCAGCGCTCGCAGTACACAGGGCTTCGCAAGGCCCGAAGACCCGGAGGGAAGTATGGCACACGAAAATGTGCCAGGACAGAGACGTGTTCTACGTTGTCCCTTCTCGTCATGCAGTTTGTGCCTCTGCTGCTTCTGCTGTTAGGAATCGCTCCTTGAAAGACGAGCGAGAGCGTCCTTCCGGGTGCATTGCACTGAGTCGAGTGCTCGCTCGGGGCTTTGCTCTCGGGGCCAAGGCAAGAGGGCGTGCTTGCCCGCAGAACTGAGAACACGCTGTTGGGCAGAGCTGCAACTGACCGCTGGAGTTCAGCTCTCGCCGGATGGCAGAAGGCGAAGAACGAAGCCGCTTGCGAGCGGCGCAGTGCAGCGAAGAGCTCTCCGAATTCGCCGCTAGCTCCACGGTCCTTCTCAGCTGCGAGTAGCAGCGCTCGCAGTACACAGGGCTTCGCAAGGCCCGAAGACCCGGAGGGAAGTATCGCACACGAAAATGTGCCAGGACAGAGACGTGTTCTACGTTGTCCCTTCTCGTCATGCAGTTTGTGCCTCTGCTGCTTCTGCTGTTAGGAATCGCTCCTTGAAAGGCGAGCGAGAGCGTCCTTCCGGGTGCATTGCACTGAGTCGAGTGCTCGCTCGGGACTTTGCTCTCGGGGCCAAGGCAAGAGGGCGTGCTTGCCCGCAGAACTGAGAACACGCTGTTGGGCAGAGCTGCAACTGACCGCTGGAGTTCAGCTCTCGCCGGACGGCAGAAGGCGAAGAACGAAGCCGCTTGCGAGCGGCGCAGTGCAGCGAAGAGCTCTCCGAATTCGCCGCTAGCTCCACGGTCCTTCTCAGCTGCGAGTAGCAGCGCTCGCAGTACACAGGGCTTCGCAAGGCCCGAAGACCCGGAGGGAAGTATGGCACACGAAAATGTGCCAGGACAGAGACGTGTTCTACGTTGTCCCTTCTCGTCATGCAGTTTGTGCCTCTGCTGCTTCTGCTGTTAGGAATCGCTCCTTGAAAGGCGAGCGAGAGCGTCCTTCCGGGTGCATTGCACTGAGTCGAGTGCTCGCTCGGGACTTTGCACTCGGGGCCAAGGCAAGAGGGCGTGCTTGCCCGCAGAACTGAGAACACGCTGTTGGGCAGAGCTGCAACTGACCGCTGGAGTTCAGCTCTCGCCGGACGGCAGAAGGCGAAGAACGAAGCCGCTTGCGAGCGGCGCAGTGCAGCGAAGAGCTCTCCGAATTCGCCGCTAGCTCCACGGTCCTTCTCAGCTGCGAGTAGCAGCGCTCGCAGTACACAGGGCTTCGCAAGGCCCGAAGACCCGGAGGGAAGTATCGCACACGAAAATGTGCCAGGACAGAGACGTGTTCTACGTTGTCCCTTCTCGTCATGCAGTTTGTGCCTCTGCTGCTTCTGCTGTTAGGAATCGCTCCTTGAAAGGCGAGCGAGAGCGTCCTTCCGGGTGCATTGCACTGAGTCGAGTGCTCGCTCGGGACTTTGCACTCGGGGCCAAGGCAAGAGGGCGTGCTTGCCCGCAGAACTGAGAACACGCTGTTGGGCAGAGCTGAAACTTACCGCTGGAGTTCAGCTCTCGCCGGACGGCAGAAGGCGAAGAACGAAGCCGCTTGCGAGCGGCGCAGTGCAGCGAAGAGCTCTCCGAATTCGCCGCTAGCTCCACGGTCCTTCTCAGCTGCGAGTAGCAGCGCTCGCAGTACACAGAGCTTCGCAAGGCCCGAAGACCCGGAGGGAAGTATGGCACACGGAAATGTGCCAGGACAGAGACGTGTTCTACGTTGTCCCTTCTCGTCATGCAGTTTGTGCCTCTGCTGCTTCTGCTGTTAGGAATCGCTCCTTGAAAGGCGAGCGAGAGCGTCCTTCCGGGTGCATTGCACTGAGTCGAGTGCTCGCTCGGGGCTTTGCTCTCGGGGCCAAGGCAAGAGGGCGTGCTTGCCCGCAGAACTGAGAACACGCTGTTGGTCAGAGCTGCAACTGACCGCTGGAGTTCAGCTCTCGCCGGACGGCAGAAGGCGAAGAACGAAGCCGCTTGCGAGCGGCGCAGTGCAGCGAAGAGCTCTCCGAATTCGCCGCTAGCTCCACGGTCCTTCTCAGCTGCGAGTAGCAGCGCTCGCAGTACACAGGGCTTCGCAAGGCCCGAAGACCCGGAGGGAAGTATCGCACACGAAAATGTGCCAGGACAGAGACGTGTTCTACGTTGTCCCTTCTCGTCATGCAGTTTGTGCCTCTGCTGCTTCTGCTGTTAGGAATCGCTCCTTGAAAGGCGAGCGAGAGCGTCCTTCCGGGTGCATTGCACTGAGTCGAGTGCTCGCTCGGGACTTTGCTCTCGGGGCCAAGGCAAGAGGGCGTGCTTGCCCGCAGAACTGAGAACACGCTGTTGGTCAGAGCTGCAACTGACCGCTGGAGTTCAGCTCTCGCCGGACGGCAGAAGGCGAAGAACGAAGCCGCTTGCGAGCGGCGCAGTGCAGCGAAGAGCTCTCCGAATTCGCCGCTAGCTCCACGGTCCTTCTCAGCTGCGAGTAGCAGCGCTCGCAGTACACAGGGCTTCGCAAGGCCCGAAGACCCGGAGGGAAGTATCGCACACGAAAATGTGCCAGGACAGAGACGTGTTCTACGTTGTCCCTTCTCGTCATGCAGTTTGTGCCTCTGCTGCTTCTGCTGTTAGGAATCGCTCCTTGAAAGGCGAGCGAGAGCGTCCTTCCGGGTGCATTGCACTGAGTCGAGTGCTCGCTCGGGGCTTTGCTCTCGGGCCAAGGCAAGAGGGCGTGCTTGCCCGCAGAACTGAGAACACGCTGTTGGGCAGAGCTGCAACTGACCGCTGGAGTTCAGCTCTCGCCGGACGGCAGAAGGCGAAGAACGAAGCCGCTTGCGAGCGGCGCAGTGCAGCGAAGAGCTCTCCGAATTCGCCGCTAGCTCCACGGTCCTTCTCAGCTGCGAGTAGCAGCGCTCGCAGTACACAGGGCTTCGCAAGGCCCGAAGACCCGGAGGGAAGTATCGCACACGAAAATGTGCCAGGACAGAGACGTGTTCTACGTTGTCCCTTCTCGTCATGCAGTTTGTGCCTCTGCTGCTTCTGCTGTTAGGAATCGCTCCTTGAAAGACGAGCGAGAGCGTCCTTCCGGGTGCATTGCACTGAGTCGAATGCTCGCTCGGGACTTTGCTCTCGGGGCCAAGGCAAGAGGGCGTGCTTGCCCGCAGAACTGAGAACACGCTGTTGGGCAGAGCTGAAACTTACCGCTGGAGTTCAGCTCTCGCCGGACGGCAGAAGGCGAAGAACGAAGCCGCTTGCGAGCGGCGCAGTGCAGCGAAGAGCTCTCCGAATTCGCCGCTAGCTCCACGGTCCTTCTCAGCTGCGAGTAGCAGCGCTCGCAGTACACAGAGCTTCGCAAGGCCCGAAGACCCGGAGGGAAGTATCGCACACGAAAATGGGCCAGGACAGAGACGTGTTCTACGTTGTCCCTTCTCGTCATGCAGTTTGTGCCTCTGCTGCTTCTGCTGTTAGGAATCGCTCCTTGAAAGACGAGCGAGAGCGTCCTTCCGGGTGCATTGCACTGAGTCGAGTGCTCGCTCGGGGCTTTGCTCTCGGGGCCAAGGCAAGAGGGCGTGCTTGCCCGCAGAACTGAGAACACGCTGTTGGGCAGAGCTGCAACTGACCGCTGGAGTTCAGCTCTCGCCGGACGGCAGAAGGCGAAGAACGAAGCCGCTTGCGAGCGGCGCAGTGCAGCGAAGAGCTCTCCGAATTCGCCGCTAGCTCCACGGTCCTTCTCAGCTGCGAGTAGCAGCGCTCGCAGTACACAGGGCTTCGCAAGGCCCGAAGACCCGGAGGGAAGTATCGCACACGAAAATGTGCCAGGACAGAGACGTGTTCTACGTTGTCCCTTCTCGTCATGCAGTTTGTGCCTCTGCTGCTTCTGCTGTTAGGAATCGCTCCTTGAAAGGCGAGCGAGAGCGTCCTTCCGGGTGCATTGCACTGAGTCGAGTGCTCGCTCGGGGCTTTGCTCTCGGGGCCAAGGCAAGAGGGCGTGCTTGCCCGCAGAACTGAGAACACGCTGTTGGGCAGAGCTGCAACTGACCGCTGGAGTTCAGCTCTCGCCGGACGGCAGAAGGCGAAGAACGAAGCCGCTTGCGAGCGGCGCAGTGCAGCGAAGAGCTCTCCGAATTCGCCGCTAGCTCCACGGTCCTTCTCAGCTGCGAGTAGCAGCGCTCGCAGTACACAGGGCTTCGCAAGGCCCGAAGACCCGGAGGGAAGTATCGCACACGAAAATGTGCCAGGACAGAGACGTGTTCTACGTTGTCCCTTCTCGTCATGCAGTTTGTGCCTCTGCTGCTTCTGCTGTTAGGAATCGCTCCTTGAAAGGCGAGCGAGAGCGTCCTTCCGGGTGCATTGCACTGAGTCGAGTGCTCGCTCGGGGCTTTGCTCTCGGGGCCAAGGCAAGAGGGCGTGCTTGCCCGCAGAACTGAGAACACGCTGTTGGGCAGAGCTGCAACTGACCGCTGGAGTTCAGCTCTCGCCGGACGGCAGAAGGCGAAGAACGAAGCCGCTTGCGAGCGGCGCAGTGCAGCGAAGAGCTCTCCGAATTCGCCGCTAGCTCCACGGTCCTTCTCAGCTGCGAGTAGCAGCGCTCGCAGTACACAGGGCTTCGCAAGGCCCGAAGACCCGGAGGGAAGTATCGCACACGAAAATGTGCCAGGACAGAGACGTGTTCTACGTTGTCCCTTCTCGTCATGCAGTTTGTGCCTCTGCTGCTTCTGCTGTTAGGAATCGCTCCTTGAAAGGCGAGCGAGAGCGTCCTTCCGGGTGCATTGCACTGAGTCGAGTGCTCGCTCGGGGCTTTGCTCTCGGGGCCAAGGCAAGAGGGCGTGCTTGCCCGCAGAACTGAGAACACGCTGTTGGGCAGAGCTGCAACTGACCGCTGGAGTTCAGCTCTCGCCGGACGGCAGAAGGCGAAGAACGAAGCCGCTTGCGAGCGGCGCAGTGCAGCGAAGAGCTCTCCGAATTCGCCGCTAGCTCCACGGTCCTTCTCAGCTGCGAGTAGCAGCGCTCGCAGTACACAGGGCTTCGCAAGGCCCGAAGACCCGGAGGGAAGTATCGCACACGAAAATGTGCCAGGACAGAGACGTGTTCTACGTTGTCCCTTCTCGTCATGCAGTTTGTGCCTCTGCTGCTTCTGCTGTTAGGAATCGCTCCTTGAAAGACGAGCGAGAGCGTCCTTCCGGGTGCATTGCACTGAGTCGAATGCTCGCTCGGGGCTTTGCTCTCGGGGCCAAGGCAAGAGGGCGTGCTTGCCCGCAGAACTGAGAACACGCTGTTGGGCAGAGCTGAAACTTACCGCTGGAGTTCAGCTCTCGCCGGACGGCAGAAGGCGAAGAACGAAGCCGCTTGCGAGCGGCGCAGTGCAGCGAAGAGCTCTCCGAATTCGCCGCTAGCTCCACGGTCCTTCTCAGCTGCGAGTAGCAGAGCTCGCAGTACACAGGGCTTCGCAAGGCCCGAAGACCCGGAGGGAAGTATCGCACACGAAAATGTGCCAGGACAGAGACGTGTTCTACGTTGTCCCTTCTCGTCATGCAGTTTGTGCCTCTGCTGCTTCTGCTGTTAGGAATCGCTCCTTGAAAGGCGAGCGAGAGCGTCCTTCCGGGTGCATTGCACTGAGTCGAGTGCTCGCTCGGGACTTTGCTCTCGGGGCCAAGGCAAGAGGGCGTGCTTGCCCGCAGAACTGAGAACACGCTGTTGGGCAGAGCTGCAACTGACCGCTGGAGTTCAGCTCTCGCCGGACGGCAGAAGGCGAAGAACGAAGCCGCTTGCGAGCGGCGCAGTGCAGCGAAGAGCTCTCCGAATTCGCCGCTAGCTCCACGGTCCTTCTCAGCTGCGAGTAGCAGCGCTCGCAGTACACAGGGCTTCGCAAGGCCCGAAGACCCGGAGGGAAGTATGGCACACGAAAATGTGCCAGGACAGAGACGTGTTCTACGTTGTCCCTTCTCGTCATGCAGTTTGTGCCTCTGCTGCTTCTGCTGTTAGGAATCGCTCCTTGAAAGACGAGCGAGAGCGTCCTTCCGGGTGCATTGCACTGAGTCGAGTGCTCGCTCGGGGCTTTGCTCTCGGGGCCAAGGCAAGAGGGCGTGCTTGCCCGCAGAACTGAGAACACGCTGTTGGGCAGAGCTGCAACTGACCGCTGGAGTTCAGCTCTCGCCGGATGGCAGAAGGCGAAGAACGAAGCCGCTTGCGAGCGGCGCAGTGCAGCGAAGAGCTCTCCGAATTCGCCGCTAGCTCCACGGTCCTTCTCAGCTGCGAGTAGCAGCGCTCGCAGTACACAGGGCTTCGCAAGGCCCGAAGACCCGGAGGGAAGTATCGCACACGAAAATGTGCCAGGACAGAGACGTGTTCTACGTTGTCCCTTCTCGTCATGCAGTTTGTGCCTCTGCTGCTTCTGCTGTTAGGAATCGCTCCTTGAAAGGCGAGCGAGAGCGTCCTTCCGGGTGCATTGCACTGAGTCGAGTGCTCGCTCGGGACTTTGCTCTCGGGGCCAAGGCAAGAGGGCGTGCTTGCCCGCAGAACTGAGAACACGCTGTTGGGCAGAGCTGCAACTGACCGCTGGAGTTCAGCTCTCGCCGGACGGCAGAAGGCGAAGAACGAAGCCGCTTGCGAGCGGCGCAGTGCAGCGAAGAGCTCTCCGAATTCGCCGCTAGCTCCACGGTCCTTCTCAGCTGCGAGTAGCAGCGCTCGCAGTACACAGGGCTTCGCAAGGCCCGAAGACCCGGAGGGAAGTATGGCACACGAAAATGTGCCAGGACAGAGACGTGTTCTACGTTGTCCCTTCTCGTCATGCAGTTTGTGCCTCTGCTGCTTCTGCTGTTAGGAATCGCTCCTTGAAAGACGAGCGAGAGCGTCCTTCCGGGTGCATTGCACTGAGTCGAGTGCTCGCTCGGGACTTTGCACTCGGGGCCAAGGCAAGAGGGCGTGCTTGCCCGCAGAACTGAGAACACGCTGTTGGGCAGAGCTGCAACTGACCGCTGGAGTTCAGCTCTCGCCGGACGGCAGAAGGCGAAGAACGAAGCCGCTTGCGAGCGGCGCAGTGCAGCGAAGAGCTCTCCGAATTCGCCGCTAGCTCCACGGTCCTTCTCAGCTGCGAGTAGCAGCGCTCGCAGTACACAGGGCTTCGCAAGGCCCGAAGACCCGGAGGGAAGTATCGCACACGAAAATGTGCCAGGACAGAGACGTGTTCTACGTTGTCCCTTCTCGTCATGCAGTTTGTGCCTCTGCTGCTTCTGCTGTTAGGAATCGCTCCTTGAAAGGCGAGCGAGAGCGTCCTTCCGGGTGCATTGCACTGAGTCGAGTGCTCGCTCGGGACTTTGCACTCGGGGCCAAGGCAAGAGGGCGTGCTTGCCCGCAGAACTGAGAACACGCTGTTGGGCAGAGCTGAAACTTACCGCTGGAGTTCAGCTCTCGCCGGACGGCAGAAGGCGAAGAACGAAGCCGCTTGCGAGCGGCGCAGTGCAGCGAAGAGCTCTCCGAATTCGCCGCTAGCTCCACGGTCCTTCTCAGCTGCGAGTAGCAGCGCTCGCAGTACACAGAGCTTCGCAAGGCCCGAAGACCCGGAGGGAAGTATGGCACACGGAAATGTGCCAGGACAGAGACGTGTTCTACGTTGTCCCTTCTCGTCATGCAGTTTGTGCCTCTGCTGCTTCTGCTGTTAGGAATCGCTCCTTGAAAGGCGAGCGAGAGCGTCCTTCCGGGTGCATTGCACTGAGTCGAGTGCTCGCTCGGGGCTTTGCTCTCGGGGCCAAGGCAAGAGGGCGTGCTTGCCCGCAGAACTGAGAACACGCTGTTGGGCAGAGCTGCAACTGACCGCTGGAGTTCAGCTCTCGCCGGACGGCAGAAGGCGAAGAACGAAGCCGCTTGCGAGCGGCGCAGTGCAGCGAAGAGCTCTCCGAATTCGCCGCTAGCTCCACGGTCCTTCTCAGCTGCGAGTAGCAGCGCTCGCAGTACACAGAGCTTCGCAAGGCCCGAAGACCCGGAGGGAAGTATCGCACACGAAAATGTGCCAGGACAGAGACGTGTTCTACGTTGTCCCTTCTCGTCATGCAGTTTGTGCCTCTGCTGCTTCTGCTGTTAGGAATCGCTCCTTGAAAGACGAGCGAGAGCGTCCTTCCGGGTGCATTGCACTGAGTCGAGTGCTCGCTCGGGACTTTGCTCTCGGGGCCAAGGCAAGAGGGCGTGCTTGCCCGCAGAACTGAGAACACGCTGTTGGGCAGAGCTGCAACTGACCGCTGGAGTTCAGCTCTCGCCGGACGGCAGAAGGCGAAGAACGAAGCCGCTTGCGAGCGGCGCAGTGCAGCGAAGAGCTCTCCGAATTCGCCGCTAGCTCCACGGTCCTTCTCAGCTGCGAGTAGCAGCGCTCGCAGTACACAGGGCTTCGCAAGGCCCGAAGACCCGGAGGGAAGTATCGCACACGAAAATGTGCCAGGACAGAGACGTGTTCTACGTTGTCCCTTCTCGTCATGCAGTTTGTGCCTCTGCTGCTTCTGCTGTTAGGAATCGCTCCTTGAAAGGCGAGCGAGAGCGTCCTTCCGGGTGCATTGCACTGAGTCGAGTGCTCGCTCGGGACTTTGCTCTCGGGGCCAAGGCAAGAGGGCGTGCTTGCCCGCAGAACTGAGAACACGCTGTTGGTCAGAGCTGCAACTGACCGCTGGAGTTCAGCTCTCGCCGGACGGCAGAAGGCGAAGAACGAAGCCGCTTGCGAGCGGCGCAGTGCAGCGAAGAGCTCTCCGAATTCGCCGCTAGCTCCACGGTCCTTCTCAGCTGCGAGTAGCAGCGCTCGCAGTACACAGGGCTTCGCAAGGCCCGAAGACCCGGAGGGAAGTATCGCACACGAAAATGTGCCAGGACAGAGACGTGTTCTACGTTGTCCCTTCTCGTCATGCAGTTTGTGCCTCTGCTGCTTCTGCTGTTAGGAATCGCTCCTTGAAAGGCGAGCGAGAGCGTCCTTCCGGGTGCATTGCACTGAGTCGAGTGCTCGCTCGGGGCTTTGCTCTCGGGGCCAAGGCAAGAGGGCGTGCTTGCCCGCAGAACTGAGAACACGCTGTTGGGCAGAGCTGCAACTGACCGCTGGAGTTCAGCTCTCGCCGGACGGCAGAAGGCGAAGAACGAAGCCGCTTGCGAGCGGCGCAGTGCAGCGAAGAGCTCTCCGAATTCGCCGCTAGCTCCACGGTCCTTCTCAGCTGCGAGTAGCAGCGCTCGCAGTACACAGGGCTTCGCAAGGCCCGAAGACCCGGAGGGAAGTATCGCACACGAAAATGGGCCAGGACAGAGACGTGTTCTACGTTGTCCCTTCTCGTCATGCAGTTTGTGCCTCTGCTGCTTCTGCTGTTAGGAATCGCTCCTTGAAAGACGAGCGAGAGCGTCCTTCCGGGTGCATTGCACTGAGTCGAGTGCTCGCTCGGGGCTTTGCTCTCGGGGCCAAGGCAAGAGGGCGTGCTTGCCCGCAGAACTGAGAACACGCTGTTGGGCAGAGCTGCAACTGACCGCTGGAGTTCAGCTCTCGCCGGACGGCAGAAGGCGAAGAACGAAGCCGCTTGCGAGCGGCGCAGTGCAGCGAAGAGCTCTCCGAATTCGCCGCTAGCTCCACGGTCCTTCTCAGCTGCGAGTAGCAGCGCTCGCAGTACACAGGGCTTCGCAAGGCCCGAAGACCCGGAGGGAAGTATCGCACACGAAAATGTGCCAGGACAGAGACGTGTTCTACGTTGTCCCTTCTCGTCATGCAGTTTGTGCCTCTGCTGCTTCTGCTGTTAGGAATCGCTCCTTGAAAGGCGAGCGAGAGCGTCCTTCCGGGTGCATTGCACTGAGTCGAGTGCTCGCTCGGGGCTTTGCTCTCGGGGCCAAGGCAAGAGGGCGTGCTTGCCCGCAGAACTGAGAACACGCTGTTGGGCAGAGCTGCAACTGACCGCTGGAGTTCAGCTCTCGCCGGACGGCAGAAGGCGAAGAACGAAGCCGCTTGCGAGCGGCGCAGTGCAGCGAAGAGCTCTCCGAATTCGCCGCTAGCTCCACGGTCCTTCTCAGCTGCGAGTAGCAGCGCTCGCAGTACACAGGGCTTCGCAAGGCCCGAAGACCCGGAGGGAAGTATCGCACACGAAAATGTGCCAGGACAGAGACGTGTTCTACGTTGTCCCTTCTCGTCATGCAGTTTGTGCCTCTGCTGCTTCTGCTGTTAGGAATCGCTCCTTGAAAGGCGAGCGAGAGCGTCCTTCCGGGTGCATTGCACTGAGTCGAGTGCTCGCTCGGGGCTTTGCTCTCGGGGCCAAGGCAAGAGGGCGTGCTTGCCCGCAGAACTGAGAACACGCTGTTGGGCAGAGCTGCAACTGACCGCTGGAGTTCAGCTCTCGCCGGACGGCAGAAGGCGAAGAACGAAGCCGCTTGCGAGCGGCGCAGTGCAGCGAAGAGCTCTCCGAATTCGCCGCTAGCTCCACGGTCCTTCTCAGCTGCGAGTAGCAGCGCTCGCAGTACACAGGGCTTCGCAAGGCCCGAAGACCCGGAGGGAAGTATCGCACACGAAAATGTGCCAGGACAGAGACGTGTTCTACGTTGTCCCTTCTCGTCATGCAGTTTGTGCCTCTGCTGCTTCTGCTGTTAGGAATCGCTCCTTGAAAGGCGAGCGAGAGCGTCCTTCCGGGTGCATTGCACTGAGTCGAGTGCTCGCTCGGGGCTTTGCTCTCGGGGCCAAGGCAAGAGGGCGTGCTTGCCCGCAGAACTGAGAACACGCTGTTGGGCAGAGCTGCAACTGACCGCTGGAGTTCAGCTCTCGCCGGACGGCAGAAGGCGAAGAACGAAGCCGCTTGCGAGCGGCGCAGTGCAGCGAAGAGCTCTCCGAATTCGCCGCTAGCTCCACGGTCCTTCTCAGCTGCGAGTAGCAGCGCTCGCAGTACACAGGGCTTCGCAAGGCCCGAAGACCCGGAGGGAAGTATCGCACACGAAAATGTGCCAGGACAGAGACGTGTTCTACGTTGTCCCTTCTCGTCATGCAGTTTGTGCCTCTGCTGCTTCTGCTGTTAGGAATCGCTCCTTGAAAGACGAGCGAGAGCGTCCTTCCGGGTGCATTGCACTGAGTCGAATGCTCGCTCGGGGCTTTGCTCTCGGGGCCAAGGCAAGAGGGCGTGCTTGCCCGCAGAACTGAGAACACGCTGTTGGGCAGAGCTGAAACTTACCGCTGGAGTTCAGCTCTCGCCGGACGGCAGAAGGCGAAGAACGAAGCCGCTTGCGAGCGGCGCAGTGCAGCGAAGAGCTCTCCGAATTCGCCGCTAGCTCCACGGTCCTTCTCAGCTGCGAGTAGCAGAGCTCGCAGTACACAGGGCTTCGCAAGGCCCGAAGACCCGGAGGGAAGTATCGCACACGAAAATGTGCCAGGACAGAGACGTGTTCTACGTTGTCCCTTCTCGTCATGCAGTTTGTGCCTCTGCTGCTTCTGCTGTTAGGAATCGCTCCTTGAAAGGCGAGCGAGAGCGTCCTTCCGGGTGCATTGCACTGAGTCGAGTGCTCGCTCGGGACTTTGCTCTCGGGGCCAAGGCAAGAGGGCGTGCTTGCCCGCAGAACTGAGAACACGCTGTTGGGCAGAGCTGCAACTGACCGCTGGAGTTCAGCTCTCGCCGGACGGCAGAAGGCGAAGAACGAAGCCGCTTGCGAGCGGCGCAGTGCAGCGAAGAGCTCTCCGAATTCGCCGCTAGCTCCACGGTCCTTCTCAGCTGCGAGTAGCAGCGCTCGCAGTACACAGGGCTTCGCAAGGCCCGAAGACCCGGAGGGAAGTATGGCACACGAAAATGTGCCAGGACAGAGACGTGTTCTACGTTGTCCCTTCTCGTCATGCAGTTTGTGCCTCTGCTGCTTCTGCTGTTAGGAATCGCTCCTTGAAAGACGAGCGAGAGCGTCCTTCCGGGTGCATTGCACTGAGTCGAGTGCTCGCTCGGGGCTTTGCTCTCGGGGCCAAGGCAAGAGGGCGTGCTTGCCCGCAGAACTGAGAACACGCTGTTGGGCAGAGCTGCAACTGACCGCTGGAGTTCAGCTCTCGCCGGATGGCAGAAGGCGAAGAACGAAGCCGCTTGCGAGCGGCGCAGTGCAGCGAAGAGCTCTCCGAATTCGCCGCTAGCTCCACGGTCCTTCTCAGCTGCGAGTAGCAGCGCTCGCAGTACACAGGGCTTCGCAAGGCCCGAAGACCCGGAGGGAAGTATCGCACACGAAAATGTGCCAGGACAGAGACGTGTTCTACGTTGTCCCTTCTCGTCATGCAGTTTGTGCCTCTGCTGCTTCTGCTGTTAGGAATCGCTCCTTGAAAGGCGAGCGAGAGCGTCCTTCCGGGTGCATTGCACTGAGTCGAGTGCTCGCTCGGGACTTTGCTCTCGGGGCCAAGGCAAGAGGGCGTGCTTGCCCGCAGAACTGAGAACACGCTGTTGGGCAGAGCTGCAACTGACCGCTGGAGTTCAGCTCTCGCCGGACGGCAGAAGGCGAAGAACGAAGCCGCTTGCGAGCGGCGCAGTGCAGCGAAGAGCTCTCCGAATTCGCCGCTAGCTCCACGGTCCTTCTCAGCTGCGAGTAGCAGCGCTCGCAGTACACAGGGCTTCGCAAGGCCCGAAGACCCGGAGGGAAGTATGGCACACGAAAATGTGCCAGGACAGAGACGTGTTCTACGTTGTCCCTTCTCGTCATGCAGTTTGTGCCTCTGCTGCTTCTGCTGTTAGGAATCGCTCCTTGAAAGACGAGCGAGAGCGTCCTTCCGGGTGCATTGCACTGAGTCGAGTGCTCGCTCGGGACTTTGCACTCGGGGCCAAGGCAAGAGGGCGTGCTTGCCCGCAGAACTGAGAACACGCTGTTGGGCAGAGCTGCAACTGACCGCTGGAGTTCAGCTCTCGCCGGACGGCAGAAGGCGAAGAACGAAGCCGCTTGCGAGCGGCGCAGTGCAGCGAAGAGCTCTCCGAATTCGCCGCTAGCTCCACGGTCCTTCTCAGCTGCGAGTAGCAGCGCTCGCAGTACACAGGGCTTCGCAAGGCCCGAAGACCCGGAGGGAAGTATCGCACACGAAAATGTGCCAGGACAGAGACGTGTTCTACGTTGTCCCTTCTCGTCATGCAGTTTGTGCCTCTGCTGCTTCTGCTGTTAGGAATCGCTCCTTGAAAGGCGAGCGAGAGCGTCCTTCCGGGTGCATTGCACTGAGTCGAGTGCTCGCTCGGGACTTTGCACTCGGGGCCAAGGCAAGAGGGCGTGCTTGCCCGCAGAACTGAGAACACGCTGTTGGGCAGAGCTGAAACTTACCGCTGGAGTTCAGCTCTCGCCGGACGGCAGAAGGCGAAGAACGAAGCCGCTTGCGAGCGGCGCAGTGCAGCGAAGAGCTCTCCGAATTCGCCGCTAGCTCCACGGTCCTTCTCAGCTGCGAGTAGCAGCGCTCGCAGTACACAGAGCTTCGCAAGGCCCGAAGACCCGGAGGGAAGTATGGCACACGGAAATGTGCCAGGACAGAGACGTGTTCTACGTTGTCCCTTCTCGTCATGCAGTTTGTGCCTCTGCTGCTTCTGCTGTTAGGAATCGCTCCTTGAAAGGCGAGCGAGAGCGTCCTTCCGGGTGCATTGCACTGAGTCGAGTGCTCGCTCGGGGCTTTGCTCTCGGGGCCAAGGCAAGAGGGCGTGCTTGCCCGCAGAACTGAGAACACGCTGTTGGGCAGAGCTGCAACTGACCGCTGGAGTTCAGCTCTCGCCGGACGGCAGAAGGCGAAGAACGAAGCCGCTTGCGAGCGGCGCAGTGCAGCGAAGAGCTCTCCGAATTCGCCGCTAGCTCCACGGTCCTTCTCAGCTGCGAGTAGCAGCGCTCGCAGTACACAGAGCTTCGCAAGGCCCGAAGACCCGGAGGGAAGTATCGCACACGAAAATGTGCCAGGACAGAGACGTGTTCTACGTTGTCCCTTCTCGTCATGCAGTTTGTGCCTCTGCTGCTTCTGCTGTTAGGAATCGCTCCTTGAAAGACGAGCGAGAGCGTCCTTCCGGGTGCATTGCACTGAGTCGAGTGCTCGCTCGGGACTTTGCTCTCGGGGCCAAGGCAAGAGGGCGTGCTTGCCCGCAGAACTGAGAACACGCTGTTGGGCAGAGCTGCAACTGACCGCTGGAGTTCAGCTCTCGCCGGACGGCAGAAGGCGAAGAACGAAGCCGCTTGCGAGCGGCGCAGTGCAGCGAAGAGCTCTCCGAATTCGCCGCTAGCTCCACGGTCCTTCTCAGCTGCGAGTAGCAGCGCTCGCAGTACACAGGGCTTCGCAAGGCCCGAAGACCCGGAGGGAAGTATCGCACACGAAAATGTGCCAGGACAGAGACGTGTTCTACGTTGTCCCTTCTCGTCATGCAGTTTGTGCCTCTGCTGCTTCTGCTGTTAGGAATCGCTCCTTGAAAGGCGAGCGAGAGCGTCCTTCCGGGTGCATTGCACTGAGTCGAGTGCTCGCTCGGGACTTTGCTCTCGGGGCCAAGGCAAGAGGGCGTGCTTGCCCGCAGAACTGAGAACACGCTGTTGGTCAGAGCTGCAACTGACCGCTGGAGTTCAGCTCTCGCCGGACGGCAGAAGGCGAAGAACGAAGCCGCTTGCGAGCGGCGCAGTGCAGCGAAGAGCTCTCCGAATTCGCCGCTAGCTCCACGGTCCTTCTCAGCTGCGAGTAGCAGCGCTCGCAGTACACAGGGCTTCGCAAGGCCCGAAGACCCGGAGGGAAGTATCGCACACGAAAATGTGCCAGGACAGAGACGTGTTCTACGTTGTCCCTTCTCGTCATGCAGTTTGTGCCTCTGCTGCTTCTGCTGTTAGGAATCGCTCCTTGAAAGGCGAGCGAGAGCGTCCTTCCGGGTGCATTGCACTGAGTCGAGTGCTCGCTCGGGGCTTTGCTCTCGGGGCCAAGGCAAGAGGGCGTGCTTGCCCGCAGAACTGAGAACACGCTGTTGGGCAGAGCTGCAACTGACCGCTGGAGTTCAGCTCTCGCCGGACGGCAGAAGGCGAAGAACGAAGCCGCTTGCGAGCGGCGCAGTGCAGCGAAGAGCTCTCCGAATTCGCCGCTAGCTCCACGGTCCTTCTCAGCTGCGAGTAGCAGCGCTCGCAGTACACAGGGCTTCGCAAGGCCCGAAGACCCGGAGGGAAGTATCGCACACGAAAATGCGCCAGGACAGAGACGTGTTCTACGTTGTCCCTTCTCGTCATGCAGTTTGTGCCTCTGCTGCTTCTGCTGTTAGGAATCGCTCCTTGAAAGGCGAGCGAGAGCGTCCTTCCGGGTGCATTGCACTGAGTCGAGTGCTCGCTCGGGGCTTTGCTCTCGGGGCCAAGGCAAGAGGGCGTGCTTGCCCGCAGAACTGAGAACACGCTGTTGGGCAGAGCTGCAACTGACCGCTGGAGTTCAGCTCTCGCCGGACGGCAGAAGGCGAAGAACGAAGCCGCTTGCGAGCGGCGCAGTGCAGCGAAGAGCTCTCCGAATTCGCCGCTAGCTCCACGGTCCTTCTCAGCTGCGAGTAGCAGCGCTCGCAGTACACAGGGCTTCGCAAGGCCCGAAGACCCGGAGGGAAGTATCGCACACGAAAATGCGCCAGGACAGAGACGTGTTCTACGTTGTCCCTTCTCGTCATGCAGTTTGTGCCTCTGCTGCTTCTGCTGTTAGGAATCGCTCCTTGAAAGACGAGCGAGAGCGTCCTTCCGGGTGCATTGCACTGAGTCGAGTGCTCGCTCGGGGCTTTGCTCTCGGGGCCAAGGCAAGAGGGCGTGCTTGCCCGCAGAACTGAGAACACGCTGTTGGGCAGAGCTGCAACTGACCGCTGGAGTTCAGCTCTCGCCGGACGGCAGAAGGCGAAGAACGAAGCCGCTTGCGAGCGGCGCAGTGCAGCGAAGAGCTCTCCGAATTCGCCGCTAGCTCCACGGTCCTTCTCAGCTGCGAGTAGCAGCGCTCGCAGTACACAGGGCTTCGCAAGGCCCGAAGACCCGGAGGGAAGTATCGCACACGAAAATGTGCCAGGACAGAGACGTGTTCTACGTTGTCCCTTCTCGTCATGCAGTTTGTGCCTCTGCTGCTTCTGCTGTTAGGAATCGCTCCTTGAAAGGCGAGCGAGAGCGTCCTTCCGGGTGCATTGCACTGAGTCGAGTGCTCGCTCGGGACTTTGCACTCGGGGCCAAGGCAAGAGGGCGTGCTTGCCCGCAGAACTGAGAACACGCTGTTGGGCAGAGCTGAAACTTACCGCTGGAGTTCAGCTCTCGCCGGACGGCAGAAGGCGAAGAACGAAGCCGCTTGCGAGCGGCGCAGTGCAGCGAAGAGCTCTCCGAATTCGCCGCTAGCTCCACGGTCCTTCTCAGCTGCGAGTAGCAGCGCTCGCAGTACACAGAGCTTCGCAAGGCCCGAAGACCCGGAGGGAAGTATGGCACACGGAAATGTGCCAGGACAGAGACGTGTTCTACGTTGTCCCTTCTCGTCATGCAGTTTGTGCCTCTGCTGCTTCTGCTGTTAGGAATCGCTCCTTGAAAGGCGAGCGAGAGCGTCCTTCCGGGTGCATTGCACTGAGTCGAGTGCTCGCTCGGGGCTTTGCTCTCGGGGCCAAGGCAAGAGGGCGTGCTTGCCCGCAGAACTGAGAACACGCTGTTGGGCAGAGCTGCAACTGACCGCTGGAGTTCAGCTCTCGCCGGACGGCAGAAGGCGAAGAACGAAGCCGCTTGCGAGCGGCGCAGTGCAGCGAAGAGCTCTCCGAATTCGCCGCTAGCTCCACGGTCCTTCTCAGCTGCGAGTAGCAGCGCTCGCAGTACACAGAGCTTCGCAAGGCCCGAAGACCCGGAGGGAAGTATCGCACACGAAAATGTGCCAGGACAGAGACGTGTTCTACGTTGTCCCTTCTCGTCATGCAGTTTGTGCCTCTGCTGCTTCTGCTGTTAGGAATCGCTCCTTGAAAGGCGAGCGAGAGCGTCCTTCCGGGTGCATTGCACTGAGTCGAGTGCTCGCTCGGGGCTTTGCTCTCGGGGCCAAGGCAAGAGGGCGTGCTTGCCCGCAGAACTGAGAACACGCTGTTGGGCAGAGCTGCAACTGACCGCTGGAGTTCAGCTCTCGCCGGACGGCAGAAGGCGAAGAACGAAGCCGCTTGCGAGCGGCGCAGTGCAGCGAAGAGCTCTCCGAATTCGCCGCTAGCTCCACGGTCCTTCTCAGCTGCGAGTAGCAGCGCTCGCAGTACACAGGGCTTCGCAAGGCCCGAAGACCCGGAGGGAAGTATCGCACACGAAAATGTGCCAGGACAGAGACGTGTTCTACGTTGTCCCTTCTCGTCATGCAGTTTGTGCCTCTGCTGCTTCTGCTGTTAGGAATCGCTCCTTGAAAGGCGAGCGAGAGCGTCCTTCCGGGTGCATTGCACTGAGTCGAGTGCTCGCTCGGGGCTTTGCTCTCGGGGCCAAGGCAAGAGGGCGTGCTTGCCCGCAGAACTGAGAACACGCTGTTGGGCAGAGCTGCAACTGACCGCTGGAGTTCAGCTCTCGCCGGACGGCAGAAGGCGAAGAACGAAGCCGCTTGCGAGCGGCGCAGTGCAGCGAAGAGCTCTCCGAATTCGCCGCTAGCTCCACGGTCCTTCTCAGCTGCGAGTAGCAGCGCTCGCAGTACACAGGGCTTCGCAAGGCCCGAAGACCCGGAGGGAAGTATCGCACACGAAAATGTGCCAGGACAGAGACGTGTTCTACGTTGTCCCTTCTCGTCATGCAGTTTGTGCCTCTGCTGCTTCTGCTGTTAGGAATCGCTCCTTGAAAGACGAGCGAGAGCGTCCTTCCGGGTGCATTGCACTGAGTCGAATGCTCGCTCGGGGCTTTGCTCTCGGGGCCAAGGCAAGAGGGCGTGCTTGCCCGCAGAACTGAGAACACGCTGTTGGGCAGAGCTGAAACTTACCGCTGGAGTTCAGCTCTCGCCGGACGGCAGAAGGCGAAGAACGAAGCCGCTTGCGAGCGGCGCAGTGCAGCGAAGAGCTCTCCGAATTCGCCGCTAGCTCCACGGTCCTTCTCAGCTGCGAGTAGCAGCGCTCGCAGTACACAGGGCTTCGCAAGGCCCGAAGACCCGGAGGGAAGTATCGCACACGAAAATGTGCCAGGACAGAGACGTGTTCTACGTTGTCCCTTCTCGTCATGCAGTTTGTGCCTCTGCTGCTTCTGCTGTTAGGAATCGCTCCTTGAAAGGCGAGCGAGAGCGTCCTTCCGGGTGCATTGCACTGAGTCGAGTGCTCGCTCGGGACTTTGCTCTCGGGGCCAAGGCAAGAGGGCGTGCTTGCCCGCAGAACTGAGAACACGCTGTTGGGCAGAGCTGCAACTGACCGCTGGAGTTCAGCTCTCGCCGGACGGCAGAAGGCGAAGAACGAAGCCGCTTGCGAGCGGCGCAGTGCAGCGAAGAGCTCTCCGAATTCGCCGCTAGCTCCACGGTCCTTCTCAGCTGCGAGTAGCAGCGCTCGCAGTACACAGGGCTTCGCAAGGCCCGAAGACCCGGAGGGAAGTATCGCACACGAAAATGTGCCAGGACAGAGACGTGTTCTACGTTGTCCCTTCTCGTCATGCAGTTTGTGCCTCTGCTGCTTCTGCTGTTAGGAATCGCTCCTTGAAAGGCGAGCGAGAGCGTCCTTCCGGGTGCATTGCACTGAGTCGAGTGCTCGCTCGGGGCTTTGCTCTCGGGGCCAAGGCAAGAGGGCGTGCTTGCCCGCAGAACTGAGAACACGCTGTTGGGCAGAGCTGCAACTGACCGCTGGAGTTCAGCTCTCGCCGGACGGCAGAAGGCGAAGAACGAAGCCGCTTGCGAGCGGCGCAGTGCAGCGAAGAGCTCTCCGAATTCGCCGCTAGCTCCACGGTCCTTCTCAGCTGCGAGTAGCAGCGCTCGCAGTACACAGGGCTTCGCAAGGCCCGAAGACCCGGAGGGAAGTATGGCACACGAAAATGTGCCAGGACAGAGACGTGTTCTACGTTGTCCCTTCTCGTCATGCAGTTTGTGCCTCTGCTGCTTCTGCTGTTAGGAATCGCTCCTTGAAAGACGAGCGAGAGCGTCCTTCCGGGTGCATTGCACTGAGTCGAGTGCTCGCTCGGGGCTTTGCTCTCGGGGCCAAGGCAAGAGGGCGTGCTTGCCCGCAGAACTGAGAACACGCTGTTGGGCAGAGCTGCAACTGACCGCTGTAGTTCAGCTCTCGCCGGACGGCAGAAGGCGAAGAACGAAGCCGCTTGCGAGCGGCGCAGTGCAGCGAAGAGCTCTCCGAATTCGCCGCTAGCTCCACGGTCCTTCTCAGCTGCGAGTAGCAGCGCTCGCAGTACACAGGGCTTCGCAAGGCCCGAAGACCCGGAGGGAAGTATCGCACACGAAAATGTGCCAGGACAGAGACGTGTTCTACGTTGTCCCTTCTCGTCATGCAGTTTGTGCCTCTGCTGCTTCTGCTGTTAGGAATCGCTCCTTGAAAGGCGAGCGAGAGCGTCCTTCCGGGTGCATTGCACTGAGTCGAGTGCTCGCTCGGGACTTTGCTCTCGGGGCCAAGGCAAGAGGGCGTGCTTGCCCGCAGAACTGAGAACACGCTGTTGGGCAGAGCTGCAACTGACCGCTGGAGTTCAGCTCTCGCCGGACGGCAGAAGGCGAAGAACGAAGCCGCTTGCGAGCGGCGCAGTGCAGCGAAGAGCTCTCCGAATTCGCCGCTAGCTCCACGGTCCTTCTCAGCTGCGAGTAGCAGCGCTCGCAGTACACAGGGCTTCGCAAGGCCCGAAGACCCGGAGGGAAGTATGGCACACGAAAATGTGCCAGGACAGAGACGTGTTCTACGTTGTCCCTTCTCGTCATGCAGTTTGTGCCTCTGCTGCTTCTGCTGTTAGGAATCGCTCCTTGAAAGACGAGCGAGAGCGTCCTTCCGGGTGCATTGCACTGAGTCGAGTGCTCGCTCGGGACTTTGCACTCGGGGCCAAGGCAAGAGGGCGTGCTTGCCCGCAGAACTGAGAACACGCTGTTGGGCAGAGCTGCAACTGACCGCTGGAGTTCAGCTCTCGCCGGACGGCAGAAGGCGAAGAACGAAGCCGCTTGCGAGCGGCGCAGTGCAGCGAAGAGCTCTCCGAATTCGCCGCTAGCTCCACGGTCCTTCTCAGCTGCGAGTAGCAGCGCTCGCAGTACACAGGGCTTCGCAAGGCCCGAAGACCCGGAGGGAAGTATGGCACACGAAAATGTGCCAGGACAGAGACGTGTTCTACGTTGTCCCTTCTCGTCATGCAGTTTGTGCCTCTGCTGCTTCTGCTGTTAGGAATCGCTCCTTGAAAGGCGAGCGAGAGCGTCCTTCCGGGTGCATTGCACTGAGTCGAGTGCTCGCTCGGGACTTTGCACTCGGGGCCAAGGCAAGAGGGCGTGCTTGCCCGCAGAACTGAGAACACGCTGTTGGGCAGAGCTGAAACTTACCGCTGGAGTTCAGCTCTCGCCGGACGGCAGAAGGCGAAGAACGAAGCCGCTTGCGAGCGGCGCAGTGCAGCGAAGAGCTCTCCGAATTCGCCGCTAGCTCCACGGTCCTTCTCAGCTGCGAGTAGCAGCGCTCGCAGTACACAGAGCTTCGCAAGGCCCGAAGACCCGGAGGGAAGTATGGCACACGGAAATGTGCCAGGACAGAGACGTGTTCTACGTTGTCCCTTCTCGTCATGCAGTTTGTGCCTCTGCTGCTTCTGCTGTTAGGAATCGCTCCTTGAAAGGCGAGCGAGAGCGTCCTTCCGGGTGCATTGCACTGAGTCGAGTGCTCGCTCGGGGCTTTGCTCTCGGGGCCAAGGCAAGAGGGCGTGCTTGCCCGCAGAACTGAGAACACGCTGTTGGTCAGAGCTGCAACTGACCGCTGGAGTTCAGCTCTCGCCGGACGGCAGAAGGCGAAGAACGAAGCCGCTTGCGAGCGGCGCAGTGCAGCGAAGAGCTCTCCGAATTCGCCGCTAGCTCCACGGTCCTTCTCAGCTGCGAGTAGCAGCGCTCGCAGTACACAGGGCTTCGCAAGGCCCGAAGACCCGGAGGGAAGTATCGCACACGAAAATGTGCCAGGACAGAGACGTGTTCTACGTTGTCCCTTCTCGTCATGCAGTTTGTGCCTCTGCTGCTTCTGCTGTTAGGAATCGCTCCTTGAAAGGCGAGCGAGAGCGTCCTTCCGGGTGCATTGCACTGAGTCGAGTGCTCGCTCGGGACTTTGCTCTCGGGGCCAAGGCAAGAGGGCGTGCTTGCCCGCAGAACTGAGAACACGCTGTTGGTCAGAGCTGCAACTGACCGCTGGAGTTCAGCTCTCGCCGGACGGCAGAAGGCGAAGAACGAAGCCGCTTGCGAGCGGCGCAGTGCAGCGAAGAGCTCTCCGAATTCGCCGCTAGCTCCACGGTCCTTCTCAGCTGCGAGTAGCAGCGCTCGCAGTACACAGGGCTTCGCAAGGCCCGAAGACCCGGAGGGAAGTATCGCACACGAAAATGTGCCAGGACAGAGACGTGTTCTACGTTGTCCCTTCTCGTCATGCAGTTTGTGCCTCTGCTGCTTCTGCTGTTAGGAATCGCTCCTTGAAAGGCGAGCGAGAGCGTCCTTCCGGGTGCATTGCACTGAGTCGAGTGCTCGCTCGGGGCTTTGCTCTCGGGGCCAAGGCAAGAGGGCGTGCTTGCCCGCAGAACTGAGAACACGCTGTTGGGCAGAGCTGCAACTGACCGCTGGAGTTCAGCTCTCGCCGGACGGCAGAAGGCGAAGAACGAAGCCGCTTGCGAGCGGCGCAGTGCAGCGAAGAGCTCTCCGAATTCGCCGCTAGCTCCACGGTCCTTCTCAGCTGCGAGTAGCAGCGCTCGCAGTACACAGGGCTTCGCAAGGCCCGAAGACCCGGAGGGAAGTATCGCACACGAAAATGTGCCAGGACAGAGACGTGTTCTACGTTGTCCCTTCTCGTCATGCAGTTTGTGCCTCTGCTGCTTCTGCTGTTAGGAATCGCTCCTTGAAAGACGAGCGAGAGCGTCCTTCCGGGTGCATTGCACTGAGTCGAATGCTCGCTCGGGACTTTGCTCTCGGGGCCAAGGCAAGAGGGCGTGCTTGCCCGCAGAACTGAGAACACGCTGTTGGGCAGAGCTGAAACTTACCGCTGGAGTTCAGCTCTCGCCGGACGGCAGAAGGCGAAGAACGAAGCCGCTTGCGAGCGGCGCAGTGCAGCGAAGAGCTCTCCGAATTCGCCGCTAGCTCCACGGTCCTTCTCAGCTGCGAGTAGCAGCGCTCGCAGTACACAGAGCTTCGCAAGGCCCGAAGACCCGGAGGGAAGTATCGCACACGAAAATGGGCCAGGACAGAGACGTGTTCTACGTTGTCCCTTCTCGTCATGCAGTTTGTGCCTCTGCTGCTTCTGCTGTTAGGAATCGCTCCTTGAAAGACGAGCGAGAGCGTCCTTCCGGGTGCATTGCACTGAGTCGAGTGCTCGCTCGGGGCTTTGCTCTCGGGGCCAAGGCAAGAGGGCGTGCTTGCCCGCAGAACTGAGAACACGCTGTTGGGCAGAGCTGCAACTGACCGCTGGAGTTCAGCTCTCGCCGGACGGCAGAAGGCGAAGAACGAAGCCGCTTGCGAGCGGCGCAGTGCAGCGAAGAGCTCTCCGAATTCGCCGCTAGCTCCACGGTCCTTCTCAGCTGCGAGTAGCAGCGCTCGCAGTACACAGGGCTTCGCAAGGCCCGAAGACCCGGAGGGAAGTATCGCACACGAAAATGTGCCAGGACAGAGACGTGTTCTACGTTGTCCCTTCTCGTCATGCAGTTTGTGCCTCTGCTGCTTCTGCTGTTAGGAATCGCTCCTTGAAAGGCGAGCGAGAGCGTCCTTCCGGGTGCATTGCACTGAGTCGAGTGCTCGCTCGGGGCTTTGCTCTCGGGGCCAAGGCAAGAGGGCGTGCTTGCCCGCAGAACTGAGAACACGCTGTTGGGCAGAGCTGCAACTGACCGCTGGAGTTCAGCTCTCGCCGGACGGCAGAAGGCGAAGAACGAAGCCGCTTGCGAGCGGCGCAGTGCAGCGAAGAGCTCTCCGAATTCGCCGCTAGCTCCACGGTCCTTCTCAGCTGCGAGTAGCAGCGCTCGCAGTACACAGGGCTTCGCAAGGCCCGAAGACCCGGAGGGAAGTATCGCACACGAAAATGTGCCAGGACAGAGACGTGTTCTACGTTGTCCCTTCTCGTCATGCAGTTTGTGCCTCTGCTGCTTCTGCTGTTAGGAATCGCTCCTTGAAAGGCGAGCGAGAGCGTCCTTCCGGGTGCATTGCACTGAGTCGAGTGCTCGCTCGGGGCTTTGCTCTCGGGGCCAAGGCAAGAGGGCGTGCTTGCCCGCAGAACTGAGAACACGCTGTTGGGCAGAGCTGCAACTGACCGCTGGAGTTCAGCTCTCGCCGGACGGCAGAAGGCGAAGAACGAAGCCGCTTGCGAGCGGCGCAGTGCAGCGAAGAGCTCTCCGAATTCGCCGCTAGCTCCACGGTCCTTCTCAGCTGCGAGTAGCAGCGCTCGCAGTACACAGGGCTTCGCAAGGCCCGAAGACCCGGAGGGAAGTATCGCACACGAAAATGTGCCAGGACAGAGACGTGTTCTACGTTGTCCCTTCTCGTCATGCAGTTTGTGCCTCTGCTGCTTCTGCTGTTAGGAATCGCTCCTTGAAAGACGAGCGAGAGCGTCCTTCCGGGTGCATTGCACTGAGTCGAATGCTCGCTCGGGGCTTTGCTCTCGGGGCCAAGGCAAGAGGACGTGCTTGCCCGCAGAACTGAGAACACGCTGTTGGGCAGAGCTGAAACTTACCGCTGGAGTTCAGCTCTCGCCGGACGGCAGAAGGCGAAGAACGAAGCCGCTTGCGAGCGGCGCAGTGCAGCGAAGAGCTCTCCGAATTCGCCGCTAGCTCCACGGTCCTTCTCAGCTGCGAGTAGCAGCGCTCGCAGTACACAGGGCTTCGCAAGGCCCGAAGACCCGGAGGGAAGTATCGCACACGAAAATGTGCCAGGACAGAGACGTGTTCTACGTTGTCCCTTCTCGTCATGCAGTTTGTGCCTCTGCTGCTTCTGCTGTTAGGAATCGCTCCTTGAAAGGCGAGCGAGAGCGTCCTTCCGGGTGCATTGCACTGAGTCGAGTGCTCGCTCGGGACTTTGCTCTCGGGGCCAAGGCAAGAGGGCGTGCTTGCCCGCAGAACTGAGAACACGCTGTTGGGCAGAGCTGCAACTGACCGCTGGAGTTCAGCTCTCGCCGGACGGCAGAAGGCGAAGAACGAAGCCGCTTGCGAGCGGCGCAGTGCAGCGAAGAGCTCTCCGAATTCGCCGCTAGCTCCACGGTCCTTCTCAGCTGCGAGTAGCAGCGCTCGCAGTACACAGGGCTTCGCAAGGCCCGAAGACCCGGAGGGAAGTATCGCACACGAAAATGTGCCAGGACAGAGACGTGTTCTACGTTGTCCCTTCTCGTCATGCAGTTTGTGCCTCTGCTGCTTCTGCTGTTAGGAATCGCTCCTTGAAAGGCGAGCGAGAGCGTCCTTCCGGGTGCATTGCACTGAGTCGAGTGCTCGCTCGGGGCTTTGCTCTCGGGGCCAAGGCAAGAGGGCGTGCTTGCCCGCAGAACTGAGAACACGCTGTTGGGCAGAGCTGCAACTGACCGCTGGAGTTCAGCTCTCGCCGGATGGCAGAAGGCGAAGAACGAAGCCGCTTGCGAGCGGCGCAGTGCAGCGAAGAGCTCTCCGAATTCGCCGCTAGCTCCACGGTCCTTCTCAGCTGCGAGTAGCAGCGCTCGCAGTACACAGGGCTTCGCAAGGCCCGAAGACCCGGAGGGAAGTATGGCACACGAAAATGTGCCAGGACAGAGACGTGTTCTACGTTGTCCCTTCTCGTCATGCAGTTTGTGCCTCTGCTGCTTCTGCTGTTAGGAATCGCTCCTTGAAAGACGAGCGAGAGCGTCCTTCCGGGTGCATTGCACTGAGTCGAGTGCTCGCTCGGGGCTTTGCTCTCGGGGCCAAGGCAAGAGGGCGTGCTTGCCCGCAGAACTGAGAACACGCTGTTGGGCAGAGCTGCAACTGACCGCTGGAGTTCAGCTCTCGCCGGACGGCAGAAGGCGAAGAACGAAGCCGCTTGCGAGCGGCGCAGTGCAGCGAAGAGCTCTCCGAATTCGCCGCTAGCTCCACGGTCCTTCTCAGCTGCGAGTAGCAGCGCTCGCAGTACACAGGGCTTCGCAAGGCCCGAAGACCCGGAGGGAAGTATCGCACACGAAAATGTGCCAGGACAGAGACGTGTTCTACGTTGTCCCTTCTCGTCATGCAGTTTGTGCCTCTGCTGCTTCTGCTGTTAGGAATCGCTCCTTGAAAGGCGAGCGAGAGCGTCCTTCCGGGTGCATTGCACTGAGTCGAGTGCTCGCTCGGGGCTTTGCTCTCGGGGCCAAGGCAAGAGGGCGTGCTTGCCCGCAGAACTGAGAACACGCTGTTGGGCAGAGCTGCAACTGACCGCTGGAGTTCAGCTCTCGCCGGACGGCAGAAGGCGAAGAACGAAGCCGCTTGCGAGCGGCGCAGTGCAGCGAAGAGCTCTCCGAATTCGCCGCTAGCTCCACGGTCCTTCTCAGCTGCGAGTAGCAGCGCTCGCAGTACACAGGGCTTCGCAAGGCCCGAAGACCCGGAGGGAAGTATCGCACACGAAAATGTGCCAGGACAGAGACGTGTTCTACGTTGTCCCTTCTCGTCATGCAGTTTGTGCCTCTGCTGCTTCTGCTGTTAGGAATCGCTCCTTGAAAGGCGAGCGAGAGCGTCCTTCCGGGTGCATTGCACTGAGTCGAGTGCTCGCTCGGGGCTTTGCTCTCGGGGCCAAGGCAAGAGGGCGTGCTTGCCCGCAGAACTGAGAACACGCTGTTGGGCAGAGCTGCAACTGACCGCTGGAGTTCAGCTCTCGCCGGACGGCAGAAGGCGAAGAACGAAGCCGCTTGCGAGCGGCGCAGTGCAGCGAAGAGCTCTCCGAATTCGCCGCTAGCTCCACGGTCCTTCTCAGCTGCGAGTAGCAGCGCTCGCAGTACACAGGGCTTCGCAAGGCCCGAAGACCCGGAGGGAAGTATCGCACACGAAAATGTGCCAGGACAGAGACGTGTTCTACGTTGTCCCTTCTCGTCATGCAGTTTGTGCCTCTGCTGCTTCTGCTGTTAGGAATCGCTCCTTGAAAGACGAGCGAGAGCGTCCTTCCGGGTGCATTGCACTGAGTCGAATGCTCGCTCGGGGCTTTGCTCTCGGGGCCAAGGCAAGAGGGCGTGCTTGCCCGCAGAACTGAGAACACGCTGTTGGGCAGAGCTGAAACTTACCGCTGGAGTTCAGCTCTCGCCGGACGGCAGAAGGCGAAGAACGAAGCCGCTTGCGAGCGGCGCAGTGCAGCGAAGAGCTCTCCGAATTCGCCGCTAGCTCCACGGTCCTTCTCAGCTGCGAGTAGCAGCGCTCGCAGTACACAGGGCTTCGCAAGGCCCGAAGACCCGGAGGGAAGTATCGCACACGAAAATGTGCCAGGACAGAGACGTGTTCTACGTTGTCCCTTCTCGTCATGCAGTTTGTGCCTCTGCTGCTTCTGCTGTTAGGAATCGCTCCTTGAAAGGCGAGCGAGAGCGTCCTTCCGGGTGCATTGCACTGAGTCGAGTGCTCGCTCGGGACTTTGCTCTCGGGGCCAAGGCAAGAGGGCGTGCTTGCCCGCAGAACTGAGAACACGCTGTTGGGCAGAGCTGCAACTGACCGCTGGAGTTCAGCTCTCGCCGGACGGCAGAAGGCGAAGAACGAAGCCGCTTGCGAGCGGCGCAGTGCAGCGAAGAGCTCTCCGAATTCGCCGCTAGCTCCACGGTCCTTCTCAGCTGCGAGTAGCAGCGCTCGCAGTACACAGGGCTTCGCAAGGCCCGAAGACCCGGAGGGAAGTATCGCACACGAAAATGTGCCAGGACAGAGACGTGTTCTACGTTGTCCCTTCTCGTCATGCAGTTTGTGCCTCTGCTGCTTCTGCTGTTAGGAATCGCTCCTTGAAAGGCGAGCGAGAGCGTCCTTCCGGGTGCATTGCACTGAGTCGAGTGCTCGCTCGGGGCTTTGCTCTCGGGGCCAAGGCAAGAGGGCGTGCTTGCCCGCAGAACTGAGAACACGCTGTTGGGCAGAGCTGCAACTGACCGCTGGAGTTCAGCTCTCGCCGGATGGCAGAAGGCGAAGAACGAAGCCGCTTGCGAGCGGCGCAGTGCAGCGAAGAGCTCTCCGAATTCGCCGCTAGCTCCACGGTCCTTCTCAGCTGCGAGTAGCAGCGCTCGCAGTACACAGGGCTTCGCAAGGCCCGAAGACCCGGAGGGAAGTATGGCACACGAAAATGTGCCAGGACAGAGACGTGTTCTACGTTGTCCCTTCTCGTCATGCAGTTTGTGCCTCTGCTGCTTCTGCTGTTAGGAATCGCTCCTTGAAAGGCGAGCGAGAGCGTCCTTCCGGGTGCATTGCACTGAGTCGAGTGCTCGCTCGGGACTTTGCTCTCGGGGCCAAGGCAAGAGGGCGTGCTTGCCCGCAGAACTGAGAACACGCTGTTGGGCAGAGCTGCAACTGACCGCTGGAGTTCAGCTCTCGCCGGACGGCAGAAGGCGAAGAACGAAGCCGCTTGCGAGCGGCGCAGTGCAGCGAAGAGCTCTCCGAATTCGCCGCTAGCTCCACGGTCCTTCTCAGCTGCGAGTAGCAGCGCTCGCAGTACACAGGGCTTCGCAAGGCCCGAAGACCCGGAGGGAAGTATCGCACACGAAAATGCGCCAGGACAGAGACGTGTTCTACGTTGTCCCTTCTCGTCATGCAGTTTGTGCCTCTGCTGCTTCTGCTGTTAGGAATCGCTCCTTGAAAGGCGAGCGAGAGCGTCCTTCCGGGTGCATTGCACTGAGTCGAGTGCTCGCTCGGGACTTTGCTCTCGGGGCCAAGGCAAGAGGGCGTGCTTGCCCGCAGAACTGAGAACACGCTGTTGGGCAGAGCTGCAACTGACCGCTGGAGTTCAGCTCTCGCCGGACGGCAGAAGGCGAAGAACGAAGCCGCTTGCGAGCGGCGCAGTGCAGCGAAGAGCTCTCCGAATTCGCCGCTAGCTCCACGGTCCTTCTCAGCTGCGAGTAGCAGCGCTCGCAGTACACAGGGCTTCGCAAGGCCCGAAGACCCGGAGGGAAGTATCGCACACGAAAATGTGCCAGGACAGAGACGTGTTCTACGTTGTCCCTTCTCGTCATGCAGTTTGTGCCTCTGCTGCTTCTGCTGTTAGGAATCGCTCCTTGAAAGGCGAGCGAGAGCGTCCTTCCGGGTGCATTGCACTGAGTCGAGTGCTCGCTCGGGACTTTGCTCTCGGGGCCAAGGCAAGAGGGCGTGCTTGCCCGCAGAACTGAGAACACGCTGTTGGGCAGAGCTGCAACTGACCGCTGGAGTTCAGCTCTCGCCGGACGGCAGAAGGCGAAGAACGAAGCCGCTTGCGAGCGGCGCAGTGCAGCGAAGAGCTCTCCGAATTCGCCGCTAGCTCCACGGTCCTTCTCAGCTGCGAGTAGCAGCGCTCGCAGTACACAGGGCTTCGCAAGGCCCGAAGACCCGGAGGGAAGTATGGCACACGAAAATGTGCCAGGACAGAGACGTGTTCTACGTTGTCCCTTCTCGTCATGCAGTTTGTGCCTCTGCTGCTTCTGCTGTTAGGAATCGCTCCTTGAAAGGCGAGCGAGAGCGTCCTTCCGGGTGCATTGCACTGAGTCGAGTGCTCGCTCGGGACTTTGCACTCGGGGCCAAGGCAAGAGGGCGTGCTTGCCCGCAGAACTGAGAACACGCTGTTGGGCAGAGCTGCAACTGACCGCTGGAGTTCAGCTCTCGCCGGACGGCAGAAGGCGAAGAACGAAGCCGCTTGCGAGCGGCGCAGTGCAGCGAAGAGCTCTCCGAATTCGCCGCTAGCTCCACGGTCCTTCTCAGCTGCGAGTAGCAGCGCTCGCAGTACACAGGGCTTCGCAAGGCCCGAAGACCCGGAGGGAAGTATCGCACACGAAAATGTGCCAGGACAGAGACGTGTTCTACGTTGTCCCTTCTCGTCATGCAGTTTGTGCCTCTGCTGCTTCTGCTGTTAGGAATCGCTCCTTGAAAGGCGAGCGAGAGCGTCCTTCCGGGTGCATTGCACTGAGTCGAGTGCTCGCTCGGGACTTTGCACTCGGGGCCAAGGCAAGAGGGCGTGCTTGCCCGCAGAACTGAGAACACGCTGTTGGGCAGAGCTGAAACTTACCGCTGGAGTTCAGCTCTCGCCGGACGGCAGAAGGCGAAGAACGAAGCCGCTTGCGAGCGGCGCAGTGCAGCGAAGAGCTCTCCGAATTCGCCGCTAGCTCCACGGTCCTTCTCAGCTGCGAGTAGCAGCGCTCGCAGTACACAGAGCTTCGCAAGGCCCGAAGACCCGGAGGGAAGTATCGGCACACGGAAATGTGCCAGGACAGAGACGTGTTCTACGTTGTCCCTTCTCGTCATGCAGTTTGTGCCTCTGCTGCTTCTGCTGTTAGGAATCGCTCCTTGAAAGGCGAGCGAGAGCGTCCTTCCGGGTGCATTGCACTGAGTCGAGTGCTCGCTCGGGGCTTTGCTCTCGGGGCCAAGGCAAGAGGGCGTGCTTGCCCGCAGAACTGAGAACACGCTGTTGGGCAGAGCTGCAACTGACCGCTGGAGTTCAGCTCTCGCCGGACGGCAGAAGGCGAAGAACGAAGCCGCTTGCGAGCGGCGCAGTGCAGCGAAGAGCTCTCCGAATTCGCCGCTAGCTCCACGGTCCTTCTCAGCTGCGAGTAGCAGCGCTCGCAGTACACAGAGCTTCGCAAGGCCCGAAGACCCGGAGGGAAGTATCGCACACGAAAATGTGCCAGGACAGAGACGTGTTCTACGTTGTCCCTTCTCGTCATGCAGTTTGTGCCTCTGCTGCTTCTGCTGTTAGGAATCGCTCCTTGAAAGACGAGCGAGAGCGTCCTTCCGGGTGCATTGCACTGAGTCGAGTGCTCGCTCGGGACTTTGCTCTCGGGGCCAAGGCAAGAGGGCGTGCTTGCCCGCAGAACTGAGAACACGCTGTTGGGCAGAGCTGCAACTGACCGCTGGAGTTCAGCTCTCGCCGGACGGCAGAAGGCGAAGAACGAAGCCGCTTGCGAGCGGCGCAGTGCAGCGAAGAGCTCTCCGAATTCGCCGCTAGCTCCACGGTCCTTCTCAGCTGCGAGTAGCAGCGCTCGCAGTACACAGGGCTTCGCAAGGCCCGAAGACCCGGAGGGAAGTATCGCACACGAAAATGCGCCAGGACAGAGACGTGTTCTACGTTGTCCCTTCTCGTCATGCAGTTTGTGCCTCTGCTGCTTCTGCTGTTAGGAATCGCTCCTTGAAAGGCGAGCGAGAGCGTCCTTCCGGGTGCATTGCACTGAGTCGAGTGCTCGCTCGGGGCTTTGCTCTCGGGGCCAAGGCAAGAGGGCGTGCTTGCCCGCAGAACTGAGAACACGCTGTTGGGCAGAGCTGCAACTGACCGCTGGAGTTCAGCTCTCGCCGGACGGCAGAAGGCGAAGAACGAAGCCGCTTGCGAGCGGCGCAGTGCAGCGAAGAGCTCTCCGAATTCGCCGCTAGCTCCACGGTCCTTCTCAGCTGCGAGTAGCAGCGCTCGCAGTACACAGGGCTTCGCAAGGCCCGAAGACCCGGAGGGAAGTATCGCACACGAAAATGCGCCAGGACAGAGACGTGTTCTACGTTGTCCCTTCTCGTCATGCAGTTTGTGCCTCTGCTGCTTCTGCTGTTAGGAATCGCTCCTTGAAAGGCGAGCGAGAGCGTCTTTCCGGGTGCATTGCACTGAGTCGAGTGCTCGCTCGGGGCTTTGCTCTCGGGGCCAAGGCAAGAGGGCGTGCTTGCCCGCAGAACTGAGAACACGCTGTTGGGCAGAGCTGCAACTGACCGCTGGAGTTCAGCTCTCGCCGGACGGCAGAAGGCGAAGAACGAAGCCGCTTGCGAGCGGCGCAGTGCAGCGAAGAGCTCTCCGAATTCGCCGCTAGCTCCACGGTCCTTCTCAGCTGCGAGTAGCAGCGCTCGCAGTACACAGGGCTTCGCAAGGCCCGAAGACCCGGAGGGAAGTATCGCACACGAAAATGCGCCAGGACAGAGACGTGTTCTACGTTGTCCCTTCTCGTCATGCAGTTTGTGCCTCTGCTGCTTCTGCTGTTAGGAATCGCTCCTTGAAAGACGAGCGAGAGCGTCCTTCCGGGTGCATTGCACTGAGTCGAGTGCTCGCTCGGGGCTTTGCTCTCGGGGCCAAGGCAAGAGGGCGTGCTTGCCCGCAGAACTGAGAACACGCTGTTGGGCAGAGCTGCAACTGACCGCTGGAGTTCAGCTCTCGCCGGACGGCAGAAGGCGAAGAACGAAGCCGCTTGCGAGCGGCGCAGTGCAGCGAAGAGCTCTCCGAATTCGCCGCTAGCTCCACGGTCCTTCTCAGCTGCGAGTAGCAGCGCTCGCAGTACACAGGGCTTCGCAAGGCCCGAAGACCCGGAGGGAAGTATCGCACACGAAAATGTGCCAGGACAGAGACGTGTTCTACGTTGTCCCTTCTCGTCATGCAGTTTGTGCCTCTGCTGCTTCTGCTGTTAGGAATCGCTCCTTGAAAGGCGAGCGAGAGCGTCCTTCCGGGTGCATTGCACTGAGTCGAGTGCTCGCTCGGGACTTTGCACTCGGGGCCAAGGCAAGAGGGCGTGCTTGCCCGCAGAACTGAGAACACGCTGTTGGGCAGAGCTGAAACTTACCGCTGGAGTTCAGCTCTCGCCGGACGGCAGAAGGCGAAGAACGAAGCCGCTTGCGAGCGGCGCAGTGCAGCGAAGAGCTCTCCGAATTCGCCGCTAGCTCCACGGTCCTTCTCAGCTGCGAGTAGCAGCGCTCGCAGTACACAGAGCTTCGCAAGGCCCGAAGACCCGGAGGGAAGTATCGCACACGGAAAATGTGCCAGGACAGAGACGTGTTCTACGTTGTCCCTTCTCGTCATGCAGTTTGTGCCTCTGCTGCTTCTGCTGTTAGGAATCGCTCCTTGAAAGGCGAGCGAGAGCGTCCTTCCGGGTGCATTGCACTGAGTCGAGTGCTCGCTCGGGGCTTTGCTCTCGGGGCCAAGGCAAGAGGGCGTGCTTGCCCGCAGAACTGAGAACACGCTGTTGGGCAGAGCTGCAACTGACCGCTGGAGTTCAGCTCTCGCCGGACGGCAGAAGGCGAAGAACGAAGCCGCTTGCGAGCGGCGCAGTGCAGCGAAGAGCTCTCCGAATTCGCCGCTAGCTCCACGGTCCTTCTCAGCTGCGAGTAGCAGCGCTCGCAGTACACAGAGCTTCGCAAGGCCCGAAGACCCGGAGGGAAGTATCGCACACGAAAATGTGCCAGGACAGAGACGTGTTCTACGTTGTCCCTTCTCGTCATGCAGTTTGTGCCTCTGCTGCTTCTGCTGTTAGGAATCGCTCCTTGAAAGACGAGCGAGAGCGTCCTTCCGGGTGCATTGCACTGAGTCGAGTGCTCGCTCGGGACTTTGCTCTCGGGGCCAAGGCAAGAGGGCGTGCTTGCCCGCAGAACTGAGAACACGCTGTTGGGCAGAGCTGCAACTGACCGCTGGAGTTCAGCTCTCGCCGGACGGCAGAAGGCGAAGAACGAAGCCGCTTGCGAGCGGCGCAGTGCAGCGAAGAGCTCTCCGAATTCGCCGCTAGCTCCACGGTCCTTCTCAGCTGCGAGTAGCAGCGCTCGCAGTACACAGGGCTTCGCAAGGCCCGAAGACCCGGAGGGAAGTATCGCACACGAAAATGTGCCAGGACAGAGACGTGTTCTACGTTGTCCCTTCTCGTCATGCAGTTTGTGCCTCTGCTGCTTCTGCTGTTAGGAATCGCTCCTTGAAAGGCGAGCGAGAGCGTCCTTCCGGGTGCATTGCACTGAGTCGAGTGCTCGCTCGGGACTTTGCTCTCGGGGCCAAGGCAAGAGGGCGTGCTTGCCCGCAGAACTGAGAACACGCTGTTGGGCAGAGCTGCAACTGACCGCTGGAGTTCAGCTCTCGCCGGACGGCAGAAGGCGAAGAACGAAGCCGCTTGCGAGCGGCGCAGTGCAGCGAAGAGCTCTCCGAATTCGCCGCTAGCTCCACGGTCCTTCTCAGCTGCGAGTAGCAGCGCTCGCAGTACACAGGGCTTCGCAAGGCCCGAAGACCCGGAGGGAAGTATCGCACACGAAAATGCGCCAGGACAGAGACGTGTTCTACGTTGTCCCTTCTCGTCATGCAGTTTGTGCCTCTGCTGCTTCTGCTGTTAGGAATCGCTCCTTGAAAGGCGAGCGAGAGCGTCCTTCCGGGTGCATTGCACTGAGTCGAGTGCTCGCTCGGGGCTTTGCTCTCGGGGCCAAGGCAAGAGGGCGTGCTTGCCCGCAGAACTGAGAACACGCTGTTGGGCAGAGCTGCAACTGACCGCTGGAGTTCAGCTCTCGCCGGACGGCAGAAGGCGAAGAACGAAGCCGCTTGCGAGCGGCGCAGTGCAGCGAAGAGCTCTCCGAATTCGCCGCTAGCTCCACGGTCCTTCTCAGCTGCGAGTAGCAGCGCTCGCAGTACACAGGGCTTCGCAAGGCCCGAAGACCCGGAGGGAAGTATCGCACACGAAAATGCGCCAGGACAGAGACGTGTTCTACGTTGTCCCTTCTCGTCATGCAGTTTGTGCCTCTGCTGCTTCTGCTGTTAGGAATCGCTCCTTGAAAGGCGAGCGAGAGCGTCCTTCCGGGTGCATTGCACTGAGTCGAGTGCTCGCTCGGGGCTTTGCTCTCGGGGCCAAGGCAAGAGGGCGTGCTTGCCCGCAGAACTGAGAACACGCTGTTGGGCAGAGCTGCAACTGACCGCTGGAGTTCAGCTCTCGCCGGACGGCAGAAGGCGAAGAACGAAGCCGCTTGCGAGCGGCGCAGTGCAGCGAAGAGCTCTCCGAATTCGCCGCTAGCTCCACGGTCCTTCTCAGCTGCGAGTAGCAGCGCTCGCAGTACACAGGGCTTCGCAAGGCCCGAAGACCCGGAGGGAAGTATCGCACACGAAAATGCGCCAGGACAGAGACGTGTTCTACGTTGTCCCTTCTCGTCATGCAGTTTGTGCCTCTGCTGCTTCTGCTGTTAGGAATCGCTCCTTGAAAGACGAGCGAGAGCGTCCTTCCGGGTGCATTGCACTGAGTCGAGTGCTCGCTCGGGGCTTTGCTCTCGGGGCCAAGGCAAGAGGGCGTGCTTGCCCGCAGAACTGAGAACACGCTGTTGGGCAGAGCTGCAACTGACCGCTGGAGTTCAGCTCTCGCCGGACGGCAGAAGGCGAAGAACGAAGCCGCTTGCGAGCGGCGCAGTGCAGCGAAGAGCTCTCCGAATTCGCCGCTAGCTCCACGGTCCTTCTCAAGCTGCGAGTAGCAGCGCTCGCAGTACACAGAGCTTCGCAAGGCCCGAAGACCCGGAGGGAAGTATCGCACACGAAAATGCGCCAGGACAGAGACGTGTTCTACGTTGTCCCTTCTCGTCATGCAGTTTGTGCCTCTGCTGCTTCTGCTGTTAGGAATCGCTCCTTGAAAGACGAGCGAGAGCGTCCTTCCGGGTGCATTGCACTGAGTCGAGTGCTCGCTCGGGACTTTGCTCTCGGGGCCAAGGCAAGAGGGCGTGCTTGCCCGCAGAACTGAGAACACGCTGTTGGGCAGAGCTGCAACTGACCGCTGGAGTTCAGCTCTCGCCGGACGGCAGAAGGCGAAGAACGAAGCCGCTTGCGAGCGGCGCAGTGCAGCGAAGAGCTCTCCGAATTCGCCGCTAGCTCCACGGTCCTTCTCAGCTGCGAGTAGCAGCGCTCGCAGTACACAGGGCTTCGCAAGGCCCGAAGACCCGGAGGGAAGTATCGCACACGAAAATGCGCCAGGACAGAGACGTGTTCTACGTTGTCCCTTCTCGTCATGCAGTTTGTGCCTCTGCTGCTTCTGCTGTTAGGAATCGCTCCTTGAAAGGCGAGCGAGAGCGTCCTTCCGGGTGCATTGCACTGAGTCGAGTGCTCGCTCGGGCTTTGCTCTCGGGGCCAAGGCAAGAGGGCGTGCTTGCCCGCAGAACTGAGAACACGCTGTTGGGCAGAGCTGCAACTGACCGCTGGAGTTCAGCTCTCGCCGGACGGCAGAAGGCGAAGAACGAAGCCGCTTGCGAGCGGCGCAGTGCAGCGAAGAGCTCTCCGAATTCGCCGCTAGCTCCACGGTCCTTCTCAGCTGCGAGTAGCAGCGCTCGCAGTACACAGGGCTTCGCAAGGCCCGAAGACCCGGAGGGAAGTATCGCACACGAAAATGCGCCAGGACAGAGACGTGTTCTACGTTGTCCCTTCTCGTCATGCAGTTTGTGCCTCTGCTGCTTCTGCTGTTAGGAATCGCTCCTTGAAAGGCGAGCGAGAGCGTCCTTCCGGGTGCATTGCACTGAGTCGAGTGCTCGCTCGGGGCTTTGCTCTCGGGGCCAAGGCAAGAGGGCGTGCTTGCCCGCAGAACTGAGAACACGCTGTTGGCAGAGCTGCAACTGACCGCTGGAGTTCAGCTCTCGCCGGACGGCAGAAGGCGAAGAACGAAGCCGCTTGCGAGCGGCGCAGTGCAGCGAAGAGCTCTCCGAATTCGCCGCTAGCTCCACGGTCCTTCTCAGCTGCGAGTAGCAGCGCTCGCAGTACACAGGGCTTCGCAAGGCCCGAAGACCCGGAGGGAAGTATCGCACACGAAAATGTGCCAGGACAGAGACGTGTTCTACGTTGTCCCTTCTCGTCATGCAGTTTGTGCCTCTGCTGCTTCTGCTGTTAGGAATCGCTCCTTGAAAGGCGAGCGAGAGCGTCCTTCCGGGTGCATTGCACTGAGTCGAGTGCTCGCTCGGGACTTTGCTCTCGGGGCCAAGGCAAGAGGGCGTGCTTGCCCGCAGAACTGAGAACACGCTGTTGGGCAGAGCTGAAACTTACCGCTGGAGTTCAGCTCTCGCCGGACGGCA
>NW_028276769.1:0-56632 GCF_052056855.1 Sturnus vulgaris | reverse complement strand
TAGCTCTCGCCGGACGGCAGAAGGCGAAGAACGAAGCCGCTTGCGAGCGGCGCAGTGCAGCGAAGAGCTCTCCGAATTCGCCGCTAGCTCCACGGTCCTTCTCAGCTGCGAGTAGCAGCGCTCGCAGTACACAGGGCTTCGCAAGGCCCGAAGACCCGGAGGGAAGTATCGCACACGAAAATGTGCCAGGACAGAGACGTGTTCTACGTTGTCCCTTCTCGTCATGCAGTTTGTGCCTCTGCTGCTTCTGCTGTTAGGAATCGCTCCTTGAAAGACGAGCGAGAGCGTCCTTCCGGGTGCATTGCACTGAGTCGAGTGCTCGCTCGGGACTTTGCTCTCGGGGCCAAGGCAAGAGGGCGTGCTTGCCCGCAGAACTGAGAACACGCTGTTGGGCAGAGCTGCAACTGACCGCTGGAGTTCAGCTCTCGCCGGACGGCAGAAGGCGAAGAACGAAGCCGCTTGCGAGCGGCGCAGTGCAGCGAAGAGCTCTCCGAATTCGCCGCTAGCTCCACGGTCCTTCTCAGCTGCGAGTAGCAGCGCTCGCAGTACACAGAGCTTCGCAAGGCCCGAAGACCCGGAGAGAAGTATCGCACACGGAAATGTGCCAGGACAGAGACGTGTTCTACGTTGTCCCTTCTCGTCATGCAGTTTGTGCCTCTGCTGCTTCTGCTGTTAGGAATCGCTCCTTGAAAGACGAGCGAGAGCGTCCTTCCGGGTGCATTGCACTGAGTCGAGTGCTCGCTCGGGACTTTGCTCTCGGGGCCAAGGCAAGAGGGCGTGCTTGCCCGCAGAACTGAGAACACGCTGTTGGGCAGAGCTGCAACTGACCGCTGGAGTTCAGCTGTCGCCGGACGGCAGAAGGCGAAGAACGAAGCCGCTTGCGAGCGGCGCAGTGCAGCGAAGAGCTCTCCGAATTCGCCGCTAGCTCCACGGTCCTTCTCAGCTGCGAGTAGCAGCGCTCGCAGTACACAGAGCTTCGCAAGGCCCGAAGACCCGGAGGGAAGTATCGCACACGAAAATGTGCCAGGACAGAGACGTGTTCTACGTTGTCCCTTCTCGTCATGCAGTTTGTGCCTCTGCTGCTTCTGCTGTTAGGAATCGCTCCTTGAAAGACGAGCGAGAGCGTCCTTCCGGGTGCATTGCACTGAGTCGAGTGCTCGCTCGGGACTTTGCACTCGGGGCCAAGGCAAGAGGGCGTGCTTGCCCGCAGAACTGAGAACACGCTGTTGGGCAGAGCTGCAACTGACCGCTGGAGTTCAGCTGTCGCCGGACGGCAGAAGGCGAAGAACGAAGCCGCTTGCGAGCGGCGCAGTGCAGCGAAGAGCTCTCCGAATTCGCCGCTAGCTCCACGGTCCTTCTCAGCTGCGAGTAGCAGCGCTCGCAGTACACAGAGCTTCGCAAGGCCCGAAGACCCGGAGGGAAGTATCGCACACGGAAATGTGCCAGGACAGAGACGTGTTCTACGTTGTCCCTTCTCGTCATGCAGTTTGTGCCTCTGCTGCTTCTGCTGTTAGGAATCGCTCCTTGAAAGGCGAGCGAGAGCGTCCTTCCGGGTGCATTGCACTGAGTCGAGTGCTCGCTCGGGACTTTGCTCTCGGGGCCAAGGCAAGAGGGCGTGCTTGCCCGCAGAACTGAGAACACGCTGTTGGGCAGAGCTGCAACTGACCGCTGGAGTTCAGCTCTCGCCGGACGGCAGAAGGCGAAGAACGAAGCCGCTTGCGAGCGGCGCAGTGCAGCGAAGAGCTCTCCGAATTCGCCGCTAGCTCCACGGTCCTTCTCAGCTGCGAGTAGCAGCGCTCGCAGTACACAGGGCTTCGCAAGGCCCGAAGACCCGGAGGGAAGTATCGCACACGAAAATGTGCCAGGACAGAGACGTGTTCTACGTTGTCCCTTCTCGTCATGCAGTTTGTGCCTCTGCTGCTTCTGCTGTAGGTAATCGCTCCTTGAAAGGCGAGCGAGAGCGTCCTTCCGGGTGCATTGCACTGAGTCGAGTGCTCGCTCGGGTCTTTGCACTCGGGGCCAAGGCAAGAGGGCGTGCTTGCCCGCAGAACTGAGAACACGCTGTTGGGCAGAGCTGCAACTGACCGCTGGAGTTCAGCTCTCGCCGGACGGCAGAAGGCGAAGAACGAAGCCGCTTGCGAGCGGCGCAGTGCAGCGAAGAGCTCTCCGAATTCGCCGATAGCTCCACGGTCCTTCTCAGCTGCGAGTAGCAGCGCTCGCAGTACACAGGGCTTCGCAAGGCCCGAAGACCCGGAGGGAAGTATCGCACACGAAAATGTGCCAGGACAGAGACGTGTTCTACGTTGTCCCTTCTCGTCATGCAGTTTGTGCCTCTGCTGCTTCTGCTGTTAGGAATCGCTCCTTGAAAGACGAGCGAGAGCGTCCTTCCGGGTGCATTGCACTGAGTCGAGTGCTCGCTCGGGACTTTGCTCTCGGGGCCAAGGCAAGAGGGCGTGCTTGCCCGCAGAACTGAGAACACGCTGTTGGGCAGAGCTGCAACTGACCGCTGGAGTTCAGCTCTCGCCGGACGGCAGAAGGCGAAGAACGAAGCCGCTTGCGAGCGGCGCAGTGCAGCGAAGAGCTCTCCGAATTCGCCGCTAGCTCCACGGTCCTTCTCAGCTGCGAGTAGCAGCGCTCGCAGTACACAGGGCTTCGCAAGGCCCGAAGACCCGGAGGGAAGTATGGCACACGAAAATGTGCCAGGACAGAGACGTGTTCTACGTTGTCCCTTCTCGTCATGCAGTTTGTGCCTCTGCTGCTTCTGCTGTTAGGAATCGCTCCTTGAAAGACGAGCGAGAGCGTCCTTCCGGGTGCATTGCACTGAGTCGAGTGCTCGCTCGGGACTTTGCACTCGGGGCCAAGGCAAGAGGGCGTGCTTGCCCGCAGAACTGAGAACACGCTGTTGGGCAGAGCTGCAACTGACCGCTGGAGTTCAGCTCTCGCCGGACGGCAGAAGGCGAAGAACGAAGCCGCTTGCGAGCGGCGCAGTGCAGCGAAGAGCTCTCCGAATTCGCCGCTAGCTCCACGGTCCTTCTCAGCTGCGAGTAGCAGCGCTCGCAGTACACAGGGCTTCGCAAGGCCCGAAGACCCGGAGGGAAGTATCGCACACGAAAATGTGCCAGGACAGAGACGTGTTCTACGTTGTCCCTTCTCGTCATGCAGTTTGTGCCTCTGCTGCTTCTGCTGTTAGGAATCGCTCCTTGAAAGGCGAGCGAGAGCGTCCTTCCGGGTGCATTGCACTGAGTCGAGTGCTCGCTCGGGACTTTGCTCTCGGGGCCAAGGCAAGAGGGCGTGCTTGCCCGCAGAACTGAGAACACGCTGTTGGGCAGAGCTGCAACTGACCGCTGGAGTTCAGCTCTCGCCGGACGGCAGAAGGCGAAGAACGAAGCCGCTTGCGAGCGGCGCAGTGCAGCGAAGAGCTCTCCGAATTCGCCGCTAGCTCCACGGTCCTTCTCAGCTGCGAGTAGCAGCGCTCGCAGTACACAGGGCTTCGCAAGGCCCGAAGACCCGGAGGGAAGTATCGCACACGAAAATGTGCCAGGACAGAGACGTGTTCTACGTTGTCCCTTCTCGTCATGCAGTTTGTGCCTCTGCTGCTTCTGCTGTTAGGAATCGCTCCTTGAAAGACGAGCGAGAGCGTCCTTCCGGGTGCATTGCACTGAGTCGAGTGCTCGCTCGGGGCTTTGCTCTCGGGGCCAAGGCAAGAGGGCGTGCTTGCCCGCAGAACTGAGAACACGCTGTTGGGCAGAGCTGCAACTGACCGCTGGAGTTCAGCTCTCGCCGGACGGCAGAAGGCGAAGAACGAAGCCGCTTGCGAGCGGCGCAGTGCAGCGAAGAGCTCTCCGAATTCGCCGCTAGCTCCACGGTCCTTCTCAGCTGCGAGTAGCAGCGCTCGCAGTACACAGAGCTTCGCAAGGCCCGAAGACCCGGAGGGAAGTATGGCACACGGAAATGTGCCAGGACAGAGACGTGTTCTACGTTGTCCCTTCTCGTCATGCAGTTTGTGCCTCTGCTGCTTCTGCTGTTAGGAATCGCTCCTTGAAAGACGAGCGAGAGCGTCCTTCCGGGTGCATTGCACTGAGTCGAGTGCTCGCTCGGGGCTTTGCTCTCGGGGCCAAGGCAAGAGGGCGTGCTTGCCCGCAGAACTGAGAACACGCTGTTGGGCAGAGCTGCAACTGACCGCTGGAGTTCAGCTCTCGCCGGACGGCAGAAGGCGAAGAACGAAGCCGCTTGCGAGCGGCGCAGTGCAGCGAAGAGCTCTCCGAATTCGCCGCTAGCTCCACGGTCCTTCTCAGCTGCGAGTAGCAGCGCTCGCAGTACACAGAGCTTCGCAAGGCCCGAAGACCCGGAGGGAAGTATGGCACACGGAAATGTGCCAGGACAGAGACGTGTTCTACGTTGTCCCTTCTCGTCATGCAGTTTGTGCCTCTGCTGCTTCTGCTGTTAGGAATCGCTCCTTGAAAGACGAGCGAGAGCGTCCTTCCGGGTGCATTGCACTGAGTCGAGTGCTCGCTCGGGGCTTTGCTCTCGGGGCCAAGGCAAGAGGGCGTGCTTGCCCGCAGAACTGAGAACACGCTGTTGGGCAGAGCTGCAACTGACCGCTGGAGTTCAGCTCTCGCCGGACGGCAGAAGGCGAAGAACGAAGCCGCTTGCGAGCGGCGCAGTGCAGCGAAGAGCTCTCCGAATTCGCCGCTAGCTCCACGGTCCTTCTCAGCTGCGAGTAGCAGCGCTCGCAGTACACAGAGCTTCGCAAGGCCCGAAGACCCGGAGGGAAGTATGGCACACGGAAATGTGCCAGGACAGAGACGTGTTCTACGTTGTCCCTTCTCGTCATGCAGTTTGTGCCTCTGCTGCTTCTGCTGTTAGGAATCGCTCCTTGAAAGACGAGCGAGAGCGTCCTTCCGGGTGCATTGCACTGAGTCGAGTGCTCGCTCGGGACTTTGCTCTCGGGGCCAAGGCAAGAGGGCGTGCTTGCCCGCAGAACTGAGAACACGCTGTTGGGCAGAGCTGCAACTGACCGCTGGAGTTCAGCTCTCGCCGGACGGCAGAAGGCGAAGAACGAAGCCGCTTGCGAGCGGCGCAGTGCAGCGAAGAGCTCTCCGAATTCGCCGCTAGCTCCACGGTCCTTCTCAGCTGCGAGTAGCAGCGCTCGCAGTACACAGAGCTTCGCAAGGCCCGAAGACCCGGAGGGAAGTATCGCACACGAAAATGTGCCAGGACAGAGACGTGTTCTACGTTGTCCCTTCTCGTCATGCAGTTTGTGCCTCTGCTGCTTCTGCTGTTAGGAATCGCTCCTTGAAAGACGAGCGAGAGCGTCCTTCCGGGTGCATTGCACTGAGTCGAGTGCTCGCTCGGGACTTTGCACTCGGGGCCAAGGCAAGAGGGCGTGCTTGCCCGCAGAACTGAGAACACGCTGTTGGGCAGAGCTGCAACTGACCGCTGGAGTTCAGCTCTCGCCGGACGGCAGAAGGCGAAGAACGAAGCCGCTTGCGAGCGGCGCAGTGCAGCGAAGAGCTCTCCGAATTCGCCGCTAGCTCCACGGTCCTTCTCAGCTGCGAGTAGCAGCGCTCGCAGTACACAGGGCTTCGCAAGGCCCGAAGACCCGGAGGGAAGTATCGCACACGGAAATGTGCCAGGACAGAGACGTGTTCTACGTTGTCCCTTCTCGTCATGCAGTTTGTGCCTCTGCTGCTTCTGCTGTTAGGAATCGCTCCTTGAAAGACGAGCGAGAGCGTCCTTCCGGGTGCATTGCACTGAGTCGAGTGCTCGCTCGGGACTTTGCTCTCGGGGCCAAGGCAAGAGGGCGTGCTTGCCCGCAGAACTGAGAACACGCTGTTGGGCAGAGCTGCAACTGACCGCTGGAGTTCAGCTCTCGCCGGACGGCAGAAGGCGAAGAACGAAGCCGCTTGCGAGCGGCGCAGTGCAGCGAAGAGCTCTCCGAATTCGCCGCTAGCTCCACGGTCCTTCTCAGCTGCGAGTAGCAGCGCTCGCAGTACACAGGGCTTCGCAAGGCCCGAAGACCCGGAGGGAAGTATGGCACACGAAAATGTGCCAGGACAGAGACGTGTTCTACGTTGTCCCTTCTCGTCATGCAGTTTGTGCCTCTGCTGCTTCTGCTGTTAGGAATCGCTCCTTGAAAGACGAGCGAGAGCGTCCTTCCGGGTGCATTGCACTGAGTCGAGTGCTCGCTCGGGACTTTGCTCTCGGGGCCAAGGCAAGAGGGCGTGCTTGCCCGCAGAACTGAGAACACGCTGTTGGGCAGAGCTGCAACTGACCGCTGGAGTTCAGCTCTCGCCGGACGGCAGAAGGCGAAGAACGAAGCCGCTTGCGAGCGGCGCAGTGCAGCGAAGAGCTCTCCGAATTCGCCGCTAGCTCCACGGTCCTTCTCAGCTGCGAGTAGCAGCGCTCGCAGTACACAGAGCTTCGCAAGGCCCGAAGACCCGGAGGGAAGTATGGCACACGGAAATGTGCCAGGACAGAGACGTGTTCTACGTTGTCCCTTCTCGTCATGCAGTTTGTGCCTCTGCTGCTTCTGCTGTTAGGAATCGCTCCTTGAAAGACGAGCGAGAGCGTCCTTCCGGGTGCATTGCACTGAGTCGAGTGCTCGCTCGGGACTTTGCTCTCGGGGCCAAGGCAAGAGGGCGTGCTTGCCCGCAGAACTGAGAACACGCTGTTGGGCAGAGCTGCAACTGACCGCTGGAGTTCAGCTCTCGCCGGACGGCAGAAGGCGAAGAACGAAGCCGCTTGCGAGCGGCGCAGTGCAGCGAAGAGCTCTCCGAATTCGCCGCTAGCTCCACGGTCCTTCTCAGCTGCGAGTAGCAGCGCTCGCAGTACACAGAGCTTCGCAAGGCCCGAAGACCCGGAGGGAAGTATGGCACACGGAAATGCGCCAGGACAGAGACGTGTTCTACGTTGTCCCTTCTCGTCATGCAGTTTGTGCCTCTGCTGCTTCTGCTGTTAGGAATCGCTCCTTGAAAGGCGAGCGACAGCGTCCTTCCGGGTGCATTGCACTGAGTCGAGTGCTCGCTCGGGGCTTTGCTCTCGGGGCCAAGGCAAGAGGGCGTGCTTGCCCGCAGAACTGAGAACACGCTGTTGGGCAGAGCTGCAACTGACCGCTGGAGTTCAGCTCTCGCCGGACGGCAGAAGGCGAAGAACGAAGCCGCTTGCGAGCGGCGCAGTGCAGCGAAGAGCTCTCCGAATTCGCCGCTAGCTCCACGGTCCTTCTCAGCTGCGAGTAGCAGCGCTCGCAGTACACAGAGCTTCGCAAGGCCCGAAGACCCGGAGGGAAGTATGGCACACGGAAATGCGCCAGGACAGAGACGTGTTCTACGTTGTCCCTTCTCGTCATGCAGTTTGTGCCTCTGCTGCTTCTGCTGTTAGGAATCGCTCCTTGAAAGACGAGCGAGAGCGTCCTTCCGGGTGCATTGCACTGAGTCGAGTGCTCGCTCGGGACTTTGCTCTCGGGGCCAAGGCAAGAGGGCGTGCTTGCCCGCAGAACTGAGAACACGCTGTTGGGCAGAGCTGCAACTGACCGCTGGAGTTCAGCTCTCGCCGGACGGCAGAAGGCGAAGAACGAAGCCGCTTGCGAGCGGCGCAGTGCAGCGAAGAGCTCTCCGAATTCGCCGCTAGCTCCACGGTCTTTCTCAGCTGCGAGTAGCAGCGCTCGCAGTACACAGGGCTTCGCAAGGCCCGAAGACCCGGAGGGAAGTATCGCACACGAAAATGTGCCAGGACAGAGACGTGTTCTACGTTGTCCCTTCTCGTCATGCAGTTTGTGCCTCTGCTGCTTCTGCTGTTAGGAATCGCTCCTTGAAAGGCGAGCGAGAGCGTCCTTCCGGGTGCATTGCACTGAGTCGAGTGCTCGCTCGGGACTTTGCTCTCGGGGCCAAGGCAAGAGGGCGTGCTTGCCCGCAGAACTGAGAACACGCTGTTGGGCAGAGCTGCAACTGACCGCTGGAGTTCAGCTCTCGCCGGACGGCAGAAGGCGAAGAACGAAGCCGCTTGCGAGCGGCGCAGTGCAGCGAAGAGCTCTCCGAATTCGCCGCTAGCTCCACGGTCCTTCTCAGCTGCGAGTAGCAGCGCTCGCAGTACACAGGGCTTCGCAAGGCCCGAAGACCCGGAGGGAAGTATCGCACACGAAAATGCGCCAGGACAGAGACGTGTTCTACGTTGTCCCTTCTCGTCATGCAGTTTGTGCCTCTGCTGCTTCTGCTGTTAGGAATCGCTCCTTGAAAGACGAGCGAGAGCGTCCTTCCGGGTGCATTGCACTGAGTCGAGTGCTCGCTCGGGGCTTTGCTCTCGGGGCCAAGGCAAGAGGGCGTGCTTGCCCGCAGAACTGAGAACACGCTGTTGGGCAGAGCTGCAACTGACCGCTGGAGTTCAGCTCTCGCCGGACGGCAGAAGGCGAAGAACGAAGCCGCTTGCGAGCGGCGCAGTGCAGCGAAGAGCTCTCCGAATTCGCCGCTAGCTCCACGGTCCTTCTCAGCTGCGAGTAGCAGCGCTCGCAGTACACAGAGCTTCGCAAGGCCCGAAGACCCGGAGGGAAGTATGGCACACGGAAATGCGCCAGGACAGAGACGTGTTCTACGTTGTCCCTTCTCGTCATGCAGTTTGTGCCTCTGCTGCTTCTGCTGTTAGGAATCGCTCCTTGAAAGGCGAGCGAGAGCGTCCTTCCGGGTGCATTGCACTGAGTCGAGTGCTCGCTCGGGACTTTGCTCTCGGGGCCAAGGCAAGAGGGCGTGCTTGCCCGCAGAACTGAGAACACGCTGTTGGGCAGAGCTGCAACTGACCGCTGGAGTTCAGCTCTCGCCGGACGGCAGAAGGCGAAGAACGAAGCCGCTTGCGAGCGGCGCAGTGCAGCGAAGAGCTCTCCGAATTCGCCGCTAGCTCCACGGTCCTTCTCAGCTGCGAGTAGCAGCGCTCGCAGTACACAGGGCTTCGCAAGGCCCGAAGACCCGGAGGGAAGTATCGCACACGAAAATGTGCCAGGACAGAGACGTGTTCTACGTTGTCCCTTCTCGTCATGCAGTTTGTGCCTCTGCTGCTTCTGCTGTAGGTAATCGCTCCTTGAAAGGCGAGCGAGAGCGTCCTTCCGGGTGCATTGCACTGAGTCGAGTGCTCGCTCGGGTCTTTGCACTCGGGGCCAAGGCAAGAGGGCGTGCTTGCCCGCAGAACTGAGAACACGCTGTTGGGCAGAGCTGCAACTGACCGCTGGAGTTCAGCTCTCGCCGGACGGCAAAAGGCGAAAACGAAGCCGCTTGCGAGCGGCGCAGTGCAGCGAAGAGCTCTCCGAATTCGCCGCTAGCTCCACGGTCCTTCTCAGCTGCGAGTAGCAGCGCTCGCAGTACACAGAGCTTCACAAGGCCCGAAGACCCGGAGGGAAGTATCGCACACGAAAATGTGCCAGGACAGAGACGTGTTCTACGTTGTCCCTTCTCGTCATGCAGTTTGTGCCTCTGCTGCTTTTGCTGTAGGTAATCGCTCCTTGAAAGACGAGCGAGAGCGTCCTTCCGGGTGCATTGCACTGAGTCGAGTGCTCGCTCGGGACTTTGCTCTCGGGGCCAAGGCAAGAGGGCGTGCTTGCCCGCAGAACTGAGAACACGCTGTTGGGCAGAGCTGCAACTGACCGCTGGAGTTCAGCTCTCGCCGGACGGCAGAAGGCGAAGAACGAAGCCGCTTGCGAGCGGCGCAGTGCAGTGAAGAGCTCTCCGAATTCGCCGCTAGCTCCACGGTCCTTCTCAGCTGCGAGTAGCAGCGCTCGCAGTACACAGGGCTTCGCACCTCTAAATGTTTTACTACTGTGTTATGATTCTGTCTTCAGTTAATAGAACCCGATATACAACAAAGAGATGGGAGCACATGGAGATGCATTGGAGAGCCTACGCTGGAGGTAACACATTCATTTTTTACTCAAACAAATCCAAATTAGAAATGTTGAAAATTACCTGGGGCCATTTCAACAGCCAGCAAACTGACTAACACAACCAATCTTTGGCTTCTATTCAATCCTTTGCTTGTTTTACCTGGACCTTGAAGATCTGTCTGCAGCCTTCCTCTCTGCAAATATATCACACTCGTCCTATTGAGAACCCATGGCTCATCACAGCTGCTTCGCCACGCCTGCTTCCAGAAGAACTGGCAACTACAAGCTGGGAGCCAAGAGATACAACACTTCACTTGGAAAAGGGCCTTCCATGAATCCTAGAATCCCAGAATGGTTTGGACTGGAAGCGACCTTAGAGACAAATTATCTTCTTCCCACATCCTGACACGGGCAGGGACACTTTTCCACTAGTCCAGGTTGCTCCATGTCCGCTCCAGCCTGGCCCTGGACGCTTCCTGCCATGGGGCTCCTACACAGCCTCTTTGAACAACATGTGCCTCAGCACCCACCCAAGGAAGAATTCCTTTCCAATATCCCATCTATCCCAGCCCTCTGGCAGTTTGAAGCTATTCCCCCTTGTCCTGCGAGTCCAGACCCTTTTCCAAAGTCCCTCCCCAGCTATCTTGGAGCCCCAGCAGGCACTGCAAAGGGCTCGAAGATCTCCCTGGAGCCTTCTGTTCTCCAGATTGGACACCCTCAGCTCTCCCAGACTGTCCTAGAGCAAAGAAGCTCCACCTTTCAAAGCACCTTAGACGCCTCCTACCGGCCAAACTCGATGGCAACGCTGGCCTTCCGGGCCCTACGGATATCGCTTCCGGTGTCGTTCGGGGTCACTCCCGGCTCTCTTCCCGCCCCCCATGGGGCCCTCAGGCGATGCCGCTCCTACGCCACTTCTGCCGCTGTCAGACCAACGGGGGGGCCGGGGGCCAGCCCAGACTCATCCACAATCCACACTGTCCTCGGCGGCTGCTGCGGGCTCACGGCGGCCCACACACCCGGAAGCAGAGCTCCGAACACAGAGGATCATAGCCCCACATTTGTGTTCGTCTCTGCACAAGGCAGGCCAGTCTTGCCATGCCCGGACTTTTCAGTTCAGCACGAGAATGAGAATACACCTGCGCCATGGGGGAGGAAACCTCTAAAGACTCCCTCATACGTGGTCGCTCAACTTAATGCCTAGGCACTTGCCATTCCTAAGGCTACACTAAAGCCTTTTTTACCTTGCGGGTAAGAAATGCCGTTGTTCTCGTGTGCAGCTAAAGGCGCAGCACAGGCAGGCCGGGACAAAAGCTGGGGCAGAGCCCTTCCTCACTCCTTCGCTGTGCTGTACTCCATGCAGCTAGAGCGAAGCGAGAAGGACGCGAGGAAGAAAAAGGCGTTCTTAAAGTAGCACCCTGGCAGCAGCCCTGAAAAGGCGCATAACACACGGCATCTCGCTGCCCTCCGTTCTACATACTCGCGGCTCCCTCTGCCGACTTGCAAAAGTTGCTACCAGAGCAGAGGCGGCCAGATTGAAGAGGCAGTGCCTAGGTTCACCTTCTCCTTACTGCACGTAAGCCACGTCCAGCTCCTCGCTGCACTCTGGATTTCCCTTCTCCGAGGCACTTACCGTGGTGCTGTGTGCAACTCGGCGCCTAGAAGTGACCGCCAATGCTTTCACAGCGGGCTGCAAGGGAACCAAGGAGCAGCACAAGCAGCAGTGCTTCAGCTTGCTCCTTCCGACTGCTAAGGGCACTTGGGAAGGCAAGCGAGAGTCAACCACCTTCCTCTCCTAGTAACGTGGTGCACACAAGCACGGGACTAGTGCCGCTTCGTTCACCGCCCTCGCCCAAGCGTGGAGCCGCTTTCACTTGCCGGCGGCCAGAAGCCGCTGCAAGGGCGCCACACAACCACAAGTGCGCCGGCAGCCAAGAGCTAGAGAACGCTGCTTCTGCCCAAGCCCGCCTAGGGCGTGCACCTTTGTTCTCAGAGCTCCGTGCAACAGTCTGCCTCTCTCGCAGTTCGAATGGAAAACGAAAGCTTTTCGCCTACGCCCGTCACAGAGATCCGTTGCCAGGACGAGAATGCCTTGTGGCCGGAGCTCGCCCCCGCCGCGAGGAAGCTGCTATTAGCACCGCGTTGCAGGGCCACGTCTCGCTTCTTGACTACGTGCTCAGCGCTCTCCGAATTCGCCGCTAGCTCCACGGTCTTTCTCAGCTGCAAGTAGCAGCGCTCACAGTACATAGAGCTTCGCAAGGACCGAAGACCCGGAGGGAAGTATCGCACTCGAAAATGTGCCAGGATAGAGACGTTCTACACTGAGTAGAGACACAGACAGACAGAGAGTTCTACACTGCCCCTTCTCGTCGGCCATCTTGTGCTCTGCTGCCTCTGCTGTGACGAATGAAAGGCGAGCGACAGCGGCTCTCCAGGCACTGAAGAGAGTTCCCTAGGGACTTTTCGATGTAAAACTTTTTCCACCTCCAAAAATACATGGGTAAGTCCTAAAAGTTTTGGTTTTCTTAAGAATAGTTTCGCCCAAGTTTTGCTGTTCTAAACAACCATGGTTTCAGTCTTCACTTAACTGCTTGTTTCTGTCTTTTTGGCTAGTGGCAATCTAATTCTAAGGTAAATAGATGTGTTGGAAATCCATAAATTACATCTCAAGTTAGGTGGGAAAATTGGCTCGGAAGAAAATGGAATTGAGAATTTGGAAAGAATCCAGAGTGAGCTGATGTCACAATCCGAGATTCCCTTGAGTTCCAAATCCTTTCATTTGTGTTTTTGTGGGCTTTTTGAAGGCGGTGTACAGTTGAAGCCATGATTTAGCTGCGGTGAGACCTGCTCTGCTGTAAAAGCATTATTTTCTCAGTGAGCATGGACAACAGTTAGAGTGTCGTCTTTTAAGATTCCCTGCACTCCACTTATGGTGGCAAAAGCAGTGCCTTGACTGTAATCATAAAAGTGATTACAGCTTCATTGCTTTGACATCATGTAGGATGCTTCCTCCATCTGCTGTGGTCAGCATTAAGTAACAGATTTCTCAGTTTCTAGGAAGAGTCTAGCAAACAATCACCTTGCTCCTTCTCTTGCATTTATTCATCACTGCTATGCTGCTATACAGACAGGTAGTCTGTTTATGATTCAACAATTCAATGGGACATCAAGTAAATAACAAAGCAAAACTAACTACCGAAAGCACTATAAGGGCCAGAGATTAGCTTGGATCAAAACAGGTATTCTCCTAGCATTGTTTACAAACGAGTCAGCATGTGAAACAGAAGGCACAATGTAGTTTGTGCCTTGTTTTGGGCATGCCCGGAAGAAGGAAATTCTGATTTCACATACGGGAAAAGAAATGTTGACATTTGAATGAGATTGTTCATACTCCAGTAAAGGTTGCTTTGAAAGGTTGTGGAAGTCCTGTTAGGAAACATGGCTTTACAAGTCCTTTCCACCAGGAGACAACAGCTGCAGAACATCTGGGTGTGCCAGTGTTGAGAGCACCAGCAAAGATCAAAGTGGAGAAGTTGGTGAACAATGGCAGTGGCCTGGCGGAGGGCAAGTGGGGTGCTGGCTGTGGGACCAGGGGAGTCCTGACTGATTTAGGAGGCGTGTGATGGTCTGTGCCAGCAAGCGGAGTAGTGCTGTGGCCTTGGCACACTGCTAATACTGGAATTCAGTGGGGTCACTGGGCAGGCTGAGTGTGTGAGCTGCTGGAGGGACCCAGGTTGCCCACATGTAAACATCCAGTCTCACTCTTGCCAGCCACAGAAAGGAGCAGGATGTGGCTGCTGGCGATGCCTGTCACGTATATGTAGTGTATATGTGTGCTATCCCAGCCTGCTGGGAACACTTCTTCTTTGGGACTGCTTGGGCTGAGGGAGAGAAAGCAGTGGTAGTTTCTGAGGTTTCGAGTTTGCTCGAGTTTCTCAGGCTGTTTCTGGAGCCACCCCGAGTTCTCTTCCTTGAAGCATTTCAAGTCCTGCTAATTTTCAAAATTCAAACAGACACAGCCCTAAGCTAGTTGATCTGACTTCAGAGCTATTCTTACGCTGAGCTGTTGGATGATCTGATCTCCTGAGATGTCTTCCATCTCAGTTTATGACCTGGTTCTTGTGAAAAGTAGGATCTTTTAGCCTGGAGAAGAGAGGTTTCTGGAGAGACAGTATTGTGGCCTTTGAATATGTAAAGAGGGTATAAGACAAATGGAGAAAGACTTTTTAGGAAAGTTTGCAGAGACAGGATAAGGGGCCATGCTTTCAAACTGAGACTAGGTTTAGATTGGCTAAAAGGAAAAACTTTTCTACAATGAAGCTGGTGAGACACTCAAACGGGTGTTCCAGAGAAGTTGTGGATGCCCCATCATTGAGAGTGCTCCTTATCAGTTTGGCTAGTCTTGAGCAATTTGATCTACTGTAAGATCTACCTGGCAAGGAAGTTGGACTACATGATCTTTAATCACAGACTGTTGTATGATTCCGTGGAAGACAGAATGCAATAAAGTTCATATTTCAGATTTTGGCGCAGACATATTTATTTTTTCTCACTTTATGCATCATTGCAATGACAACTTGTTAGCTTCTGAAATGATTAGCTGAGATTGATTTCCTTCCTTAGTTTCATTTTCTCTGTTATTCCTTCACTCTTGGACTTTTTTTTTCACTAGATTCCCTCTTTCAGTAAACTGCCCTTAAGTATCACTTTGCTCCCCACCTGGCTTTTTTTTTTTTTTTCAATGACACCTTTTCACTGGTTCGTTTTGGGCCTTTGCTGCTTGAAGTCCAGCAGCCTCCTTGTCTGAGCATTACGGAGCTTTCTTTACAGCTTCATCACTATGCAAAAAGCCATAAATTACTGTGTTCCATCTCACATACCATCAAGTATCACACTAATATTCCCTCTGCTGAATAGCTGGTTGGTTTACATAGACCAGCCAAATACCAGGAAATCCAGATGGCAGCAAGAATCTTGTAGACTACTCCCGCTGTTCATTTAAATTCTGGAGAAGTCACGTGAGGTATCACATTCTCTTGAAAGAAGTGTCTATCATCTCGGACATTCTAGAATGGGCTATTAATATTGTCATGAGTTTCTGGCTAGACTTTTTAGTATGCAAATTCAAATTCAAATGATCTGAAATGATAGAACTTCAAGAAATTTTTTTTCCCAGAATCGAAGTATGATGGAGTTCCATAGGGAGAATCTTAATCTTAGTTATTCTATTCCATCTCACATCATGGCTGGGGGCAGGGAGAAGGGAGTATCTTTGGGGGACAATGGGTTCCGGTGTAGTCAGTAAGCTGGGCAGAGGAGCCATCAGGTATTTTCTGTTGTTGGGCGGGGGGGGGGGGGATTCGTGTGAACTCTTCCTTTCTTGTACCCTGCCACTAGTATTGTTGCTAAAATTGTTTGTTTTCTCATCCAAGTGACAAAATCAGCACACTTAATGAGGGATGAAGAGGGAGCAGCGACCTCAGAACAGGAGGAAGAAGAAGCAGAGCCTGCTGTCCTCCAGAAGAAAAAAACACTACCAGCCAACTTTGCATCATCTGTGAACTTCCTGGGCGTGTACTCTATCCCCTTGTCCAGAACACTGAGCAAGATAATAAACAGGACTGGGCCCAAGACCGAGCCTTGGGGACCAGCTGGATGAACTCTATTTCCCACCACTCTGTGGGCCTGGCCATCACCCAGTTTGTCACCCAGCAAACAGCCCACCCATGCAAACCATAAGCAGACAGTTTCTTCAGGAGAATGATGTGAGACTCATTGCAAAAAGGATCAGGGAGATGCCTAGGAAGAGTCTCAGGTGAATCCAGGAGACTATAGTGGAGGAAGGACGCGAGGAAGAAGAAGGCGTTCTTAAAGTGGCACCCTGGCAGCAGCCCTGAAAGGGCGCATAACACACGGCGTCTCGCTGCCCTCCGTTCTACATACTCGCAGCTCCCTCTGCCGACTTGCAAAAGTTGCTACCAGAGCAGAGGCGGCCAGATTGAAGAGGCAGTGCCTAGGTTCACCTTCTCCTTACTGCACGTAAGCCACGTCCAGCTCCTCGCTGCACTCTGGATTTCCCTTCTCCGCGGCACTTACAGTGGTGCTGTGTGCAACTCGGCGCCTAGAAGCGACCGCCAATGCTTTCACAGCGGGCTGCAAGGGAACCAAGGAGCAGCACAAGCAGCAGTGCTTCAGCTTGCTCCTTCCGACTGCTAAGGGCACTTGGGAAGGCAAGCGAGAGTCAACCACCTTCCTCTCCTAGTAGCCTGTAACGTGGTGCACACAAGCACGGGACTAGTGCCGCTTCGTTCACCGCCCTCGCCCAAGCGTGGAGCCGCTTTCACTTGCCGGCGGCCAGAAGCCACTGCAAGGGCGCCACACAACCACAAGTGCGCCGGCAGCCAAGAGCTAGAGAACGCTGCTTCTGCCCAAGCCCGCCTAGGGCGTGCACCTTTGTTCTCAGAGCTCCGTGCAACAGTCTGCCTCTCTCGCAGTTCGAATGGAAAACGAAAGCTTTTCGCCTACGCCCTTCACAGAGATCCGTTGCCAGGACGAGAATGTCTTGTGGCCGGAGCTCGCCCCGGCCGCGAGGAAGCTGCTATTAGCACCGCGTTGCAGGGCCACGTCTCGCTTCTTGACTACGTGCTCAGCGCTCTCCGAATTCGCCGCTAGCTCCACGGTCTTTCTCAGCTGCAAGTAGCAGCGCTCGCAGTACATAGAGCTTCGCAAGGACCGAAGACCCGGAGGGAAGTTTCGCACAGGAAAATGTACCAGGACAGAGACGTGTTCTACGTTGTCCCTTCTCGTCATGCAGTTTGTGCCTCTGCTGCTTCTGCTGTTAGGAATCGCTCCTTGAAAGGCGAGCGACAGCGTCTTTCCGGGTGCATTGCACTGAGTCGAGTGCTCGCTCGGGGCTTTGCACTCGGGGCCAAGGCAAGAGGGCGTGCTTGCCCGCAGAACTGAGAACACGCTGTTGGGCAGAGCTGCAACTGACCGCTGGAGTTCAGCTCTCGCCGGACGGCAGAAGGCGAAGAACGAAGCCGCTTGCGAGCGGCGCAGTGCAGCGAAGAGCTCTCCGAATTCGCCGCTAGCTCCACGGTCCTTCTCAGCTGCGAGTAGCAGCGCTCGCAGTACACAGGGCTTCGCAAGGCCCGAAGACCCGGAGGGAAGTATCGCACACGAAAATGTGCCAGGACAGAGACGTGTTCTACGTTGTCCCTTCTCGTCATGCAGTTTGTGCCTCTGCTGCTTCTGCTGTAGGTAATCGCTCCTTGAAAGACGAGCGAGAGCGTCCTTCCGGGTGCATTGCACTGAGTCGAGTGCTCGCTCGGGTCTTTGCACTCGGGGCCAAGGCAAGAGGGCGTGCTTGCCCGCAGAACTGAGAACACGCTGTTGGGCAGAGCTGCAACTGACCGCTGGAGTTCAGCTCTCGCCGGACGGCAGAAGGCGAAGAACGAAGCCGCTTGCGAGCGGCGCAGTGCAGCGAAGAGCTCTCCGAATTCGCCGCTAGCTCCACGGTCCTTCTCAGCTGCGAGTAGCAGCGCTCGCAGTACACAGAGCTTCGCAAGGCCCGAAGACCCGGAGGGAAGTATCGCACACGAAAATGTGCCAGGACAGAGACGTGTTCTACGTTGTCCCTTCTCGTCATGCAGTTTGTGCCTCTGCTGCTTCTGCTGTTAGGAATAGCTCCTTGAAAGACGAGCGAGAGCGTCCTTCCGGGTGCATTGCACTGAGTCGAGTGCTCGCTCGGGACTTTGCACTCGGGGCCAAGGCAAGAGGGCGTGCTTGCCCGCAGAACTGAGAACACGCTGTTGGGCAGAGCTGCAACTGACCGCTGGAGTTCAGCTCTCGCCGGACGGCAGAAGGCGAAGAACGAAGCCGCTTGCGAGCGGCGCAGTGCAGCGAAGAGCTCTCCGAATTCGCCGCTAGCTCCACGGTCCTTCTCAGCTGCGAGTAGCAGCGCTCGCAGTACACAGAGCTTCGCAAGGCCCGAAGACCCGGAGGGAAGTATCGCACACGAAAATGTGCCAGGACAGAGACGTGTTCTACGTTGTCCCTTCTCGTCATGCAGTTTGTGCCTCTGCTGCTTTTGCTGTAGGTAATCGCTCCTTGAAAGACGAGCGAGAGCGTCCTTCCGGGTGCATTGCACTGAGTCGAGTGCTCGCTCGGGACTTTGCTCTCGGGGCCAAGGCAAGAGGGCGTGCTTGCCCGCAGAACTGAGAACACGCTGTTGGGCAGAGCTGCAACTGACCGCTGGAGTTCAGCTCTCGCCGGACGGCAGAAGGCGAAGAACGAAGCCGCTTGCGAGCGGCGCAGTGCAGCGAAGAGCTCTCCGAATTCGCCGATAGCTCCACGGTCCTTCTCAGCTGCGAGTAGCAGCGCTCGCAGTACACAGGGCTTCGCAAGGCCCGAAGACCCGGAGGGAAGTATCGCACACGAAAATGTGCCAGGACAGAGACGTGTTCTACGTTGTCCCTTCTCGTCATGCAGTTTGTGCCTCTGCTGCTTCTGCTGTTAGGAATCGCTCCTTGAAAGACGAGCGAGAGCGTCCTTCCGGGTGCATTGCACTGAGTCGAGTGCTCGCTCGGGACTTTGCTCTCGGGGCCAAGGCAAGAGGGCGTGCTTGCCCGCAGAACTGAGAACACGCTGTTGGGCAGAGCTGCAACTGACCGCTGGAGTTCAGCTCTCGCCGGACGGCAGAAGGCGAAGAACGAAGCCGCTTGCGAGCGGCGCAGTGCAGCGAAGAGCTCTCCGAATTCGCCGCTAGCTCCACGGTCCTTCTCAGCTGCGAGTAGCAGCGCTCGCAGTACACAGGGCTTCGCAAGGCCCGAAGACCCGGAGGGAAGTATCGCACACGAAAATGTGCCAGGACAGAGACGTGTTCTACGTTGTCCCTTCTCGTCATGCAGTTTGTGCCTCTGCTGCTTCTGCTGTTAGGAATCGCTCCTTGAAAGACGAGCGAGAGCGTCCTTCCGGGTGCATTGCACTGAGTCGAGTGCTCGCTCGGGACTTTGCACTCGGGGCCAAGGCAAGAGGGCGTGCTTGCCCGCAGAACTGAGAACACGCTGTTGGGCAGAGCTGCAACTGACCGCTGGAGTTCAGCTCTCGCCGGACGGCAAAAGGCGAAGAACGAAGCCGCTTGCGAGCGGCGCAGTGCAGCGAAGAGCTCTCCGAATTCGCCGCTAGCTCCACGGTCCTTCTCAGCTGCGAGTAGCAGCGCTCGCAGTACACAGGGCTTCGCAAGGCCCGAAGACCCGGAGGGAAGTATGGCACACGAAAATGTGCCAGGACAGAGACGTGTTCTACGTTGTCCCTTCTCGTCATGCAGTTTGTGCCTCTGCTGCTTCTGCTGTTAGGAATCGCTCCTTGAAAGGCGAGCGAGAGCGTCCTTCCGGGTGCATTGCACTGAGTCGAGTGCTCGCTCGGGACTTTGCTCTCGGGGCCAAGGCAAGAGGGCGTGCTTGCCCGCAGAACTGAGAACACGCTGTTGGGCAGAGCTGCAACTGACCGCTGGAGTTCAGCTCTCGCCGGACGGCAGAAGGCGAAGAACGAAGCCGCTTGCGAGCGGCGCAGTGCAGCGAAGAGCTCTCCGAATTCGCCGCTAGCTCCACGGTCCTTCTCAGCTGCGAGTAGCAGCGCTCGCAGTACACAGGGCTTCGCAAGGCCCGAAGACCCGGAGGGAAGTATCGCACACGAAAATGTGCCAGGACAGAGACGTGTTCTACGTTGTCCCTTCTCGTCATGCAGTTTGTGCCTCTGCTGCTTCTGCTGTTAGGAATCGCTCCTTGAAAGACGAGCGAGAGCGTCCTTCCGGGTGCATTGCACTGAGTCGAGTGCTCGCTCGGGACTTTGCTCTCGGGGCCAAGGCAAGAGGGCGTGCTTGCCCGCAGAACTGAGAACACGCTGTTGGGCAGAGCTGCAACTGACCGCTGGAGTTCAGCTCTCGCCGGACGGCAGAAGGCGAAGAACGAAGCCGCTTGCGAGCGGCGCAGTGCAGCGAAGAGCTCTCCGAATTCGCCGCTAGCTCCACGGTCCTTCTCAGCTGCGAGTAGCAGCGCTCGCAGTACACAGAGCTTCGCAAGGCCCGAAGACCCGGAGGGAAGTATCGCACACGAAAATGTGCCAGGACAGAGACGTGTTCTACGTTGTCCCTTCTCGTCATGCAGTTTGTGCCTCTGCTGCTTCTGCTGTTAGGAATCGCTCCTTGAAAGACGAGCGAGAGCGTCCTTCCGGGTGCATTGCACTGAGTCGAGTGCTCGCTTGGGGCTTTGCTCTCGGGGCCAAGGCAAGAGGGCGTGCTTGCCCGCAGAACTGAGAATACGCTGTTGGGCAGAGCTGCAACTGACCGCTGGAGTTCAGCTCTCGCCGGACGGCAGAAGGCGAAGAACGAAGCCGCTTGCGAGCGGCGCAGTGCAGCGAAGAGCTCTCCGAATTCGCCGATAGCTCCACGGTCCTTCTCAGCTGCGAGTAGCAGCGCTCGCAGTACACAGAGCTTCGCAAGGCCCGAAGACCCGGAGGGAAGTATGGCACACGGAAATGTGCCAGGACAGAGACGTGTTCTACGTTGTCCCTTCTCGTCATGCAGTTTGTGCCTCTGCTGCTTCTGCTGTTAGGAATCGCTCCTTGAAAGACGAGCGAGAGCGTCCTTCCGGGTGCATTGCACTGAGTCGAGTGCTCGCTCGGGACTTTGCTCTCGGGGCCAAGGCAAGAGGGCGTGCTTGCCCGCAGAACTGAGAACACGCTGTTGGGCAGAGCTGCAACTGACCGCTGGAGTTCAGCTCTCGCCGGACGGCAGAAGGCGAAGAACGAAGCCGCTTGCGAGCGGCGCAGTGCAGCGAAGAGCTCTCCGAATTCGCCGCTAGCTCCACGGTCCTTCTCAGCTGCGAGTAGCAGCGCTCGCAGTACACAGAGCTTCGCAAGGCCCGAAGACCCGGAGGGAAGTATCGCACACGAAAATGTGCCAGGACAGAGACGTGTTCTACGTTGTCCCTTCTCGTCATGCAGTTTGTGCCTCTGCTGCTTCTGCTGTTAGGAATCGCTCCTTGAAAGACGAGCGAGAGCGTCCTTCCGGGTGCATTGCACTGAGTCGAGTGCTCGCTCGGGACTTTGCACTCGGGGCCAAGGCAAGAGGGCGTGCTTGCCCGCAGAACTGAGAACACGCTGTTGGGCAGAGCTGCAACTGACCGCTGGAGTTCAGCTCTCGCAGGACGGCAGAAGGCGAAGAACGAAGCCGCTTGCGAGCGGCGCAGTGCAGCGAAGAGCTCTCCGAATTCGCCGCTAGCTCCACGGTCCTTCTCAGCTGCGAGTAGCAGCGCTCGCAGTACACAGGGCTTCGCAAGGCCCGAAGACCCGGAGGGAAGTATCGCACACGGAAATGTGCCAGGACAGAGACGTGTTCTACGTTGTCCCTTCTCGTCATGCAGTTTGTGCCTCTGCTGCTTCTGCTGTTAGGAATCGCTCCTTGAAAGACGAGCGAGAGCGTCCTTCCGGGTGCATTGCACTGAGTCGAGTGCTCGCTCGGGACTTTGCTCTCGGGGCCAAGGCAAGAGGGCGTGCTTGCCCGCAGAACTGAGAACACGCTGTTGGGCAGAGCTGCAACTGACCGCTGGAGTTCAGCTCTCGCCGGACGGCAGAAGGCGAAGAACGAAGCCGCTTGCGAGCGGCGCAGTGCAGCGAAGAGCTCTCCGAATTCGCCGCTAGCTCCACGGTCCTTCTCAGCTGCGAGTAGCAGCGCTCGCAGTACACAGGGCTTCGCAAGGCCCGAAGACCCGGAGGGAAGTATGGCACACGAAAATGTGCCAGGACAGAGACGTGTTCTACGTTGTCCCTTCTCGTCATGCAGTTTGTGCCTCTGCTGCTTCTGCTGTTAGGAATCGCTCCTTGAAAGACGAGCGAGAGCGTCCTTCCGGGTGCATTGCACTGAGTCGAGTGCTCGCTCGGGGCTTTGCTCTCGGGGCCAAGGCAAGAGGGCGTGCTTGCCCGCAGAACTGAGAACACGCTGTTGGGCAGAGCTGAAACTTACCGCTGGAGTTCAGCTCTCGCCGGACGGCAGAAGGCGAAGAACGAAGCCGCTTGCGAGCGGCGCAGTGCAGCGAAGAGCTCTCCGAATTCGCCGCTAGCTCCACGGTCCTTCTCAGCTGCGAGTAGCAGCGCTCGCAGTACACAGAGCTTCGCAAGGCCCGAAGACCCGGAGGGAAGTATCGCACACGGAAATGTGCCAGGACAGAGACGTGTTCTACGTTGTCCCTTCTCGTCATGCAGTTTGTGCCTCTGCTGCTTCTGCTGTTAGGAATCGCTCCTTGAAAGACGAGCGAGAGCGTCCTTCCGGGTGCATTGCACTGAGTCGAGTGCTCGCTCGGGACTTTGCTCTCGGGGCCAAGGCAAGAGGGCGTGCTTGCCCGCAGAACTGAGAACACGCTGTTGGGCAGAGCTGCAACTGACCGCTGGAGTTCAGCTCTCGCCGGACGGCAGAAGGCGAAGAACGAAGCCGCTTGCGAGCGGCGCAGTGCAGCGAAGAGCTCTCCGAATTCGCCGATAGCTCCACGGTCCTTCTCAGCTGCGAGTAGCAGCGCTCGCAGTACACAGAGCTTCGCAAGGCCCGAAGACCCGGAGGGAAGTATCGCACACGGAAATGTGCCAGGACAGAGACGTGTTCTACGTTGTCCCTTCTCGTCATGCAGTTTGTGCCTCTGCTGCTTCTGCTGTTAGGAATCGCTCCTTGAAAGACGAGCGAGAGCGTCCTTCCGGGTGCATTGCACTGAGTCGAGTGCTCTCTCGGGACTTTGCTCTCGGGGCCAAGGCAAGAGGGCGTGCTTGCCCGCAGAACTGAGAACACGCTGTTGGGCAGAGCTGCAACTGACCGCTGGAGTTCAGCTCTCGCCGGACGGCAGAAGGCGAAGAACGAAGCCGCTTGCGAGCGGCGCAGTGCAGCGAAGAGCTCTCCGAATTCGCCGCTAGCTCCACGGTCCTTCTCAGCTGCGAGTAGCAGCGCTCGCAGTACACAGAGCTTCGCAAGGCCCGAAGACCCGGAGGGAAGTATCGCACACGAAAATGTGCCAGGACAGAGACGTGTTCTACGTTGTCCCTTCTCGTCATGCAGTTTGTGCCTCTGCTGCTTCTGCTGTTAGGAATCGCTCCTTGAAAGACGAGCGAGAGCGTCCTTCCGGGTGCATTGCACTGAGTCGAGTGCTCGCTCGGGACTTTGCTCTCGGGGCCAAGGCAAGAGGGCGTGCTTGCCCGCAGAACTGAGAACACGCTGTTGGGCAGAGCTGCAACTGACCGCTGGAGTTCAGCTCTCGCCGGACGGCAGAAGGCGAAGAACGAAGCCGCTTGCGAGCGGCGCAGTGCAGCGAAGAGCTCTCCGAATTCGCCGCTAGCTCCACGGTCCTTCTCAGCTGCGAGTAGCAGCGCTCGCAGTACACAGGGCTTCGCAAGGCCCGAAGACCCGGAGGGAAGTATCGCACACGAAAATGTGCCAGGACAGAGACGTGTTCTACGTTGTCCCTTCTCGTCATGCAGTTTGTGCCTCTGCTGCTTCTGCTGTTAGGAATCGCTCCTTGAAAGGCGAGCGAGAGCGTCCTTCCGGGTGCATTGCACTGAGTCGAGTGCTCGCTCGGGACTTTGCACTCGGGGCCAAGGCAAGAGGGCGTGCTTGCCCGCAGAACTGAGAACACGCTGTTGGGCAGAGCTGAAACTTACCGCTGGAGTTCAGCTCTCGCCGGACGGCAGAAGGCGAAGAACGAAGCCGCTTGCGAGCGGCGCAGTGCAGCGAAGAGCTCTCCGAATTCGCCGCAAGCTCCACGGTCCTTCTCAGCTGCGAGTAGCAGCGCTCGCAGTACACAGAGCTTCGCAAGGCCCGAAGACCCGGAGGGAAGTATGGCACACGGAAATGTGCCAGGACAGAGACGTGTTCTACGTTGTCCCTTCTCGTCATGCAGTTTGTGCCTCTGCTGCTTCTGCTGTTAGGAATCGCTCCTTGAAAGGCGAGCGAGAGCGTCCTTCCGGGTGCATTGCACTGAGTCGAGTGCTCGCTCGGGGCTTTGCTCTCGGGGCCAAGGCAAGAGGGCGTGCTTGCCCGCAGAACTGAGAACACGCTGTTGGGCAGAGCTGCAACTGACCGCTGGAGTTCAGCTCTCGCCGGACGGCAGAAGGCGAAGAACGAAGCCGCTTGCGAGCGGCGCAGTGCAGCGAAGAGCTCTCCGAATTCGCCGCTAGCTCCACGGTCCTTCTCAGCTGCGAGTAGCAGCGCTCGCAGTACACAGAGCTTCGCAAGGCCCGAAGACCCGGAGGGAAGTATGGCACACGGAAATGCGCCAGGACAGAGACGTGTTCTACGTTGTCCCTTCTCGTCATGCAGTTTGTGCCTCTGCTGCTTCTGCTGTTAGGAATCGCTCCTTGAAAGACGAGCGAGAGCGTCCTTCCGGGTGCATTGCACTGAGTCGAGTGCTCGCTCGGGACTTTGCTCTCGGGGCCAAGGCAAGAGGGCGTGCTTGCCCGCAGAACTGAGAACACGCTGTTGGGCAGAGCTGCAACTGACCGCTGGAGTTCAGCTCTCGCCGGACGGCAGAAGGCGAAGAACGAAGCCGCTTGCGAGCGGCGCAGTGCAGCGAAGAGCTCTCCGAATTCGCCGCTAGCTCCACGGTCTTTCTCAGCTGCGAGTAGCAGCGCTCGCAGTACACAGGGCTTCGCAAGGCCCGAAGACCCGGAGGGAAGTATCGCACACGAAAATGTGCCAGGACAGAGACGTGTTCTACGTTGTCCCTTCTCGTCATGCAGTTTGTGCCTCTGCTGCTTCTGCTGTTAGGAATCGCTCCTTGAAAGGCGAGCGAGAGCGTCCTTCCGGGTGCATTGCACTGAGTCGAGTGCTCGCTCGGGACTTTGCTCTCGGGGCCAAGGCAAGAGGGCGTGCTTGCCCGCAGAACTGAGAACACGCTGTTGGGCAGAGCTGCAACTGACCGCTGGAGTTCAGCTCTCGCCGGACGGCAGAAGGCGAAGAACGAAGCCGCTTGCGAGCGGCGCAGTGCAGCGAAGAGCTCTCCGAATTCGCCGCTAGCTCCACGGTCCTTCTCAGCTGCGAGTAGCAGCGCTCGCAGTACACAGGGCTTCGCAAGGCCCGAAGACCCGGAGGGAAGTATCGCACACGAAAATGTGCCAGGACAGAGACGTGTTCTACGTTGTCCCTTCTCGTCATGCAGTTTGTGCCTCTGCTGCTTCTGCTGTTAGGAATCGCTCCTTGAAAGGCGAGCGAGAGCGTCCTTCCGGGTGCATTGCACTGAGTCGAGTGCTCGCTCGGGTCTTTGCACTCGGGGCCAAGGCAAGAGGGCGTGCTTGCCCGCAGAACTGAGAACACGCTGTTGGGCAGAGCTGCAACTGACCGCTGGAGTTCAGCTCTCGCCGGACGGCAGAAGGCGAAGAACGAAGCCGCTTGCGAGCGGCGCAGTGCAGCGAAGAGCTCTCCGAATTCGCCGCTAGCTCCACGGTCCTTCTCAGCTGCGAGTAGCAGCGCTCGCAGTACACAGAGCTTCGCAAGGCCCGAAGACCCGGAGGGAAGTATGGCACACGGAAATGTGCCAGGACAGAGACGTGTTCTACGTTGTCCCTTCTCGTCATGCAGTTTGTGCCTCTGCTGCTTCTGCTGTTAGGAATCGCTCCTTGAAAGGCGAGCGAGAGCGTCCTTCCGGGTGCATTGCACTGAGTCGAGTGCTCGCTCGGGACTTTGCTCTCGGGGCCAAGGCAAGAGGGCGTGCTTGCCCGCAGAACTGAGAACACGCTGTTGGGCAGAGCTGCAACTGACCGCTGGAGTTCAGCTCTCGCCGGACGGCAGAAGGCGAAGAACGAAGCCGCTTGCGAGCGGCGCAGTGCAGCGAAGAGCTCTCCGAATTCGCCGCTAGCTCCACGGTCCTTCTCAGCTGCGAGTAGCAGCGCTCGCAGTACACAGGGCTTCGCAAGGCCCGAAGACCCGGAGGGAAGTATCGCACACGAAAATGTGCCAGGACAGAGACGTGTTCTACGTTGTCCCTTCTCGTCATGCAGTTTGTGCCTCTGCTGCTTCTGCTGTAGGTAATCGCTCCTTGAAAGGCGAGCGAGAGCGTCCTTCCGGGTGCATTGCACTGAGTCGAGTGCTCGCACGGGTCTTTGCACTCGGGGCCAAGGCAAGAGGGCGTGCTTGCCCGCAGAACTGAGAACACGCTGTTGGGCAGAGCTGCAACTGACCGCTGGAGTTCAGCTCTCGCCGGACGGCAGAAGGCGAAGAACGAAGCCGCTTGCGAGCGGCGCAGTGCAGCGAAGAGCTCTCCGAATTCGCCGCTAGCTCCACGGTCCTTCTCAGCTGCGAGTAGCAGCGCTCGCAGTACACAGAGCTTCGCAAGGCCCGAAGACCCGGAGGGAAGTATGGCACACGGAAATGTGCCAGGACAGAGACGTGTTCTACGTTGTCCCTTCTCGTCATGCAGTTTGTGCCTCTGCTGCTTCTGCTGTTAGGAATCGCTCCTTGAAAGGCGAGCGAGAGCGTCCTTCCGGGTGCATTGCACTGAGTCGAGTGCTCGCTCGGGACTTTGCTCTCGGGGCCAAGGCAAGAGGGCGTGCTTGCCCGCAGAACTGAGAACACGCTGTTGGGCAGAGCTGCAACTGACCGCTGGAGTTCAGCTCTCGCCGGACGGCAGAAGGCGAAGAACGAAGCCGCTTGCGAGCGGCGCAGTGCAGCGAAGAGCTCTCCGAATTCGCCGCTAGCTCCACGGTCCTTCTCAGCTGCGAGTAGCAGCGCTCGCAGTACACAGGGCTTCGCAAGGCCCGAAGACCCGGAGGGAAGTATCGCACACGAAAATGTGCCAGGACAGAGACGTGTTCTACGTTGTCCCTTCTCGTCATGCAGTTTGTGCCTCTGCTGCTTCTGCTGTAGGTAATCGCTCCTTGAAAGGCGAGCGAGAGCGTCCTTCCGGGTGCATTGCACTGAGTCGAGTGCTCGCACGGGTCTTTGCACTCGGGGCCAAGGCAAGAGGGCGTGCTTGCCCGCAGAACTGAGAACACGCTGTTGGGCAGAGCTGCAACTGACCGCTGGAGTTCAGCTCTCGCCGGACGGCAAAAGGCGAAGAACGAAGCCGCTTGCGTGCGGCGCAGTGCAGCGAAGAGCTCTCCGAATTCGCCGCTAGCTCCACGGTCCTTCTCAGCTGCGAGTAGCAGCGCTCGCAGTACACAGAGCTTCGCAAGGCCCGAAGACCCGGAGGGAAGTATCGCACACGAAAATGTGCCAGGACAGAGACGTGTTCTACGTTGTCCCTTCTCGTCATGCAGTTTGTGCCTCTGCTGCTTCTGCTGTTAGGAATCGCTCCTTGAAAGGCGAGCGAGAGCGTCCTTCCGGGTGCATTGCACTGAGTCGAGTGCTCGCTCGGGGCTTTGCTCTCGGGGCCAAGGCAAGAGGGCGTGCTTGCCCGCAGAACTGAGAACACGCTGTTGGGCAGAGCTGCAACTGACCGCTGGAGTTCAGCTCTCGCCGGACGGCAGAAGGCGAAGAACGAAGCCGCTTGCGAGCGGCGCAGTGCAGCGAAGAGCTCTCCGAATTCGCCGCTAGCTCCACGGTCCTTCTCAGCTGCGAGTAGCAGCGCTCGCAGTACACAGAGCTTCGCAAGGCCCGAAGACCCGGAGGGAAGTATCGCACACGAAAATGCGCCAGGACAGAGACGTGTTCTACGTTGTCCCTTCTCGTCATGCAGTTTGTGCCTCTGCTGCTTCTGCTGTAGGTAATCGCTCCTTGAAAGACGAGCGAGAGCGTCCTTCCGGGTGCATTGCACTGAGTCGAGTGCTCGCTCGGGACTTTGCACTCGGGGCCAAGGCAAGAGGGCGTGCTTGCCCGCAGAACTGAGAACACGCTGTTGGGCAGAGCTGCAACTGACCGCTGGAGTTCAGCTCTCGCCGGACGGCAGAAGGCGAAGAACGAAGCCGCTTGCGAGCGGCGCAGTGCAGCGAAGAGCTCTCCGAATTCGCCGCTAGCTCCACGGTCCTTCCCAGCTGCGAGTAGCAGCGCTCGCAGTACACAGAGCTTCGCAAGGCCCGAAGACCCGGAGGGAAGTATCGCACACGAAAATGCGCCAGGACAGAGACGTGTTCTACGTTGTCCCTTCTCGTCATGCAGTTTGTGCCTCTGCTGCTTCTGCTGTTAGGAATCGCTCCTTGAAAGACGAGCGAGAGCGTCCTTCCGGGTGCATTGCACTGAGTCGAGTGCTCGCTCGGGGCTTTGCACTCGGGGCCAAGGCAAGAGGGCGTGCTTGCCCGCAGAACTGAGAACACGCTGTTGGGCAGAGCTGCAACTGACCGCTGGAGTTCAGCTCTCGCCGGACGGCAGAAGGCGAAGAACGAAGCCGCTTGCGAGCGGCGCAGTGCAGCGAAGAGCTCTCCGAATTCGCCGCTAGCTCCACGGTCCTTCTCAGCTGCGAGTAGCAGCGCTCGCAGTACACAGAGCTTCGCAAGGCCCGAAGACCCGGAGGGAAGTATCGCACACGAAAATGCGCCAGGACAGAGACGTGTTCTACGTTGTCCCTTCTCGTCATGCAGTTTGTGCCTCTGCTGCTTCTGCTGTTAGGAATCGCTCCTTGAAAGACGAGCGAGAGCGTCCTTCCGGGTGCATTGCACTGAGTCGAGTGCTCGCTCGGGGCTTTGCACTCGGGGCCAAGGCAAGAGGGCGTGCTTGCCCGCAGAACTGAGAACACGCTGTTGGGCAGAGCTGCAACTGACCGCTGGAGTTCAGCTCTCGCCGGACGGCAGAAGGCGAAGAACGAAGCCGCTTGCGAGCGGCGCAGTGCAGCGAAGAGCTCTCCGAATTCGCCGCTAGCTCCACGGTCCTTCTCAGCTGCGAGTAGCAGCGCTCGCAGTACACAGAGCTTCGCAAGGCCCGAAGACCCGGAGGGAAGTATCGCACACGAAAATGCGCCAGGACAGAGACGTGTTCTACGTTGTCCCTTCTCGTCATGCAGTTTGTGCCTCTGCTGCTTCTGCTGTAGGTAATCGCTCCTTGAAAGACGAGCGAGAGCGTCCTTCCGGGTGCATTGCACTGAGTCGAGTGCTCGCTCGGGGCTTTGCACTCGGGGCCAAGGCAAGAGGGCGTGCTTGCCCGCAGAACTGAGAACACGCTGTTGGGCAGAGCTGCAACTGACCGCTGGAGTTCAGCTCTCGCCGGACGGCAGAAGGCGAAGAACGAAGCCGCTTGCGAGCGGCGCAGTGCAGCGAAGAGCTCTCCGAATTCGCCGCTAGCTCCACGGTCCTTCTCAGCTGCGTGTAGCAGCGCTCGCAGTACACAGAGCTTCGCAAGGCCCGAAGACCCGGAGGGAAGTATCGCACACGAAAATGCGCCAGGACAGAGACGTGTTCTACGTTGTCCCTTCTCGTCATGCAGTTTGTGCCTCTGCTGCTTCTGCTGTAGGTAATCGCTCCTTGAAAGACGAGCGAGAGCGTCCTTCCGGGTGCATTGCACTGAGTCGAGTGCTCGCTCGGGACTTTGCACTCGGGGCCAAGGCAAGAGGGCGTGCTTGCCCGCAGAACTGAGAACACGCTGTTGGGCAGAGCTGCAACTGACCGCTGGAGTTCAGCTCTCGCCGGACGGCAGAAGGCGAAGAACGAAGCCGCTTGCGAGCGGCGCAGTGCAGCGAAGAGCTCTCCGAATTCGCCGCTAGCTCCACGGTCCTTCTCAGCTGCGTGTAGCAGCGCTCGCAGTACACAGAGCTTCGCAAGGCCCGAAGACCCGGAGGGAAGTATCGCACACGAAAATGCGCCAGGACAGAGACGTGTTCTACGTTGTCCCTTCTCGTCATGCAGTTTGTGCCTCTGCTGCTTCTGCTGTTAGGAATCGCTCCTTGAAAGACGAGCGAGAGCGTCCTTCCGGGTGCATTGCACTGAGTCGAGTGCTCGCTCGGGGCTTGCTCTCGGGGCCAAGGCAAGAGGGCGTGCTTGCCCGCAGAACTGAGAACACGCTGTTGGGCAGAGCTGCAACTGACCGCTGGAGTTCAGCTCTCGCCGGACGGCAGAAGGCGAAGAACGAAAGCCGCTTGCGAGCGGCGCAGTGCAGCGAAGAGCTCTCCGAATTCGCCGCTAGCTCCACGGTCCTTCTCAGCTGCGAGTAGCAGCGCTCGCAGTACACAGAGCTTCGCAAGGCCCGAAGACCCGGAGGGAAGTATGGCACACGGAAATGCGCCAGGACAGAGACGTGTTCTACGTTGTCCCTTCTCGTCATGCAGTTTGTGCCTCTGCTGCTTCTGCTGTTAGGAATCGCTCCTTGAAAGACGAGCGAGAGCGTCCTTCCGGGTGCATTGCACTGAGTCGAGTGCTCGCTCGGGACTTTGCACTCGGGGCCAAGGCAAGAGGGCGTGCTTGCCCGCAGAACTGAGAACACGCTGTTGGGCAGAGCTGCAACTGACCGCTGGAGTTCAGCTCTCGCCGGACGGCAGAAGGCGAAGAACGAAGCCGCTTGCGAGCGGCGCAGTGCAGCGAAGAGCTCTCCGAATTCGCCGCTAGCTCCACGGTCCTTCTCAGCTGCGAGTAGCAGCGCTCGCAGTACACAGAGCTTCGCAAGGCCCGAAGACCCGGAGGGAAGTATCGCACACGAAAATGCGCCAGGACAGAGACGTGTTCTACGTTGTCCCTTCTCGTCATGCAGTTTGTGCCTCTGCTGCTTCTGCTGTTAGGAATCGCTCCTTGAAAGACGAGCGAGAGCGTCCTTCCGGGTGCATTGCACTGAGTCGAGTGCTCGCTCGGGACTTTGCACTCGGGGCCAAGGCAAGAGGGCGTGCTTGCCCGCAGAACTGAGAACACGCTGTTGGGCAGAGCTGCAACTGACCGCTGGAGTTCAGCTCTCGCCGGACGGCAGAAGGCGAAGAACGAAGCCGCTTGCGAGCGGCGCAGTGCAGCGAAGAGCTCTCCGAATTCGCCGCTAGCTCCACGGTCCTTCTCAGCTGCGAGTAGCAGCGCTCGCAGTACACAGAGCTTCGCAAGGCCCGAAGACCCGGAGGGAAGTATCGCACACGAAAATGCGCCAGGACAGAGACGTGTTCTACGTTGTCCCTTCTCGTCATGCAGTTTGTGCCTCTGCTGCTTCTGCTGTTAGGAATCGCTCCTTGAAAGGCGAGCGAGAGCGTCCTTCTGGGTGCATTGCACTGAGTCGAGTGCTCGCTCGGGGCTTTGCTCTCGGGGCCAAGGCAAGAGGGCGTGCTTGCCCGCAGAACTGAGAACACGCTGTTGGGCAGAGCTGCAACTGACCGCTGGAGTTCAGCTCTCGCCGGACGGCAGAAGGCGAAGAACGAAGCCGCTTGCGAGCGGCGCAGTGCAGCGAAGAGCTCTCCGAATTCGCCGCTAGCTCCACGGTCCTTCTCAGCTGCGTGTAGCAGCGCTCGCAGTACACAGAGCTTCGCAAGGCCCGAAGACCCGGAGGGAAGTATCGCACACGAAAATGCGCCAGGACAGAGACGTGTTCTACGTTGTCCCTTCTCGTCATGCAGTTTGTGCCTCTGCTGCTTCTGCTGTAGGTAATCGCTCCTTGAAAGACGAGCGAGAGCGTCCTTCCGGGTGCATTGCACTGAGTCGAGTGCTCGCTCGGGACTTTGCACTCGGGGCCAAGGCAAGAGGGCGTGCTTGCCCGCAGAACTGAGAACACGCTGTTGGGCAGAGCTGCAACTGACCGCTGGAGTTCAGCTCTCGCCGGACGGCAGAAGGCGAAGAACGAAGCCGCTTGCGAGCGGCGCAGTGCAGCGAAGAGCTCTCCGAATTCGCCGCTAGCTCCACGGTCCTTCTCAGCTGCGTGTAGCAGCGCTCGCAGTACACAGAGCTTCGCAAGGCCCGAAGACCCGGAGGGAAGTATCGCACACGAAAATGCGCCAGGACAGAGACGTGTTCTACGTTGTCCCTTCTCGTCATGCAGTTTGTGCCTCTGCTGCTTCTGCTGTAGGTAATCGCTCCTTGAAAGACGAGCGAGAGCGTCCTTCCGGGTGCATTGCACTGAGTCGAGTGCTCGCTCGGGACTTTGCACTCGGGGCCAAGGCAAGAGGGCGTGCTTGCCCGCAGAACTGAGAACACGCTGTTGGGCAGAGCTGCAACTGACCGCTGGAGTTCAGCTCTCGCCGGACGGCAGAAGGCGAAGAACGAAGCCGCTTGCGAGCGGCGCAGTGCAGCGAAGAGCTCTCCGAATTCGCCGCTAGCTCCACGGTCCTTCTCAGCTGCGTGTAGCAGCGCTCGCAGTACACAGAGCTTCGCAAGGCCCGAAGACCCGGAGGGAAGTATGGCACACGGAAATGTGCCAGGACAGAGACGTGTTCTACGTTGTCCCTTCTCGTCATGCAGTTTGTGCCTCTGCTGCTTCTGCTGTAGGTAATCGCTCCTTGAAAGACGAGCGAGAGCGTCCTTCCGGGTGCATTGCACTGAGTCGAGTGCTCGCTCGGGGACTTTGCACTCGGGGCCAAGGCAAGAGGGCGTGCTTGCCCGCAGAACTGAGAACACGCTGTTGGGCAGAGCTGCAACTGACCGCTGGAGTTCAGCTCTCGCCGGACGGCAGAAGGCGAAGAACGAAGCCGCTTGCGAGCGGCGCAGTGCAGCGAAGAGCTCTCCGAATTCGCCGCTAGCTCCACGGTCCTTCTCAGCTGCGTGTAGCAGCGCTCGCAGTACACAGAGCTTCGCAAGGCCCGAAGACCCGGAGGGAAGTATCGCACTACGAAAATGTGCCAGGACAGAGACGTGTTCTACGTTGTCCCTTCTCGTCATGCAGTTTGTGCCTCTGCTGCTTCTGCTGTTAGGAATCGCTCCTTGAAAGACGAGCGAGAGCGTCCTTCCGGGTGCATTGCACTGAGTCGAGTGCTCGCTCGGGGCTTTGCTCTCGGGGCAAGGCAAGAGGGCGTGCTTGCCCGCAGAACTGAGAACACGCTGTTGGGCAGAGCTGCAACTGACCGCTGGAGTTCAGCTCTCGCCGGACGGCAGAAGGCGAAGAACGAAGCCGCTTGCGAGCGGCGCAGTGCAGCGAAGAGCTCTCCGAATTCGCCGCTAGCTCCACGGTCCTTCTCAGCTGCGAGTAGCAGCGCTCGCAGTACACAGAGCTTCGCAAGGCCCGAAGACCCGGAGGGAAGTATCGCACACGAAAATGCGCCAGGACAGAGACGTGTTCTACGTTGTCCCTTCTCGTCATGCAGTTTGTGCCTCTGCTGCTTCTGCTGTTAGGAATCGCTCCTTGAAAGACGAGCGAGAGCGTCCTTCCGGGTGCATTGCACTGAGTCGAGTGCTCGCTCGGGACTTTGCACTCGGGGCCAAGGCAAGAGGGCGTGCTTGCCCGCAGAACTGAGAACACGCTGTTGGGCAGAGCTGCAACTGACCGCTGGAGTTCAGCTCTCGCCGGACGGCAGAAGGCGAAGAACGAAGCCGCTTGCGAGCGGCGCAGTGCAGCGAAGAGCTCTCCGAATTCCGCCGCTAGCTCCACGGTCCTTCTCAGCTGCGAGTAGCAGCGCTCGCAGTACACAGAGCTTCGCAAGGCCCGAAGACCCGGAGGGAAGTATCGCACACGAAAATGCGCCAGGACAGAGACGTGTTCTACGTTGTCCCTTCTCGTCATGCAGTTTGTGCCTCTGCTGCTTCTGCTGTTAGGAATCGCTCCTTGAAAGACGAGCGAGAGCGTCCTTCCGGGTGCATTGCACTGAGTCGAGTGCTCGCTCGGGGACTTTGCACTCGGGGCCAAGGCAAGAGGGCGTGCTTGCCCGCAGAACTGAGAACACGCTGTTGGGCAGAGCTGCAACTGACCGCTGGAGTTCAGCTCTCGCCGGACGGCAGAAGGCGAAGAACGAAGCCGCTTGCGAGCGGCGCAGTGCAGCGAAGAGCTCTCCGAATTCGCCGCTAGCTCCACGGTCCTTCTCAGCTGCGAGTAGCAGCGCTCGCAGTACACAGAGCTTCGCAAGGCCCGAAGACCCGGAGGGAAGTATCGCACACGAAAATGCGCCAGGACAGAGACGTGTTCTACGTTGTCCCTTCTCGTCATGCAGTTTGTGCCTCTGCTGCTTCTGCTGTTAGGAATCGCTCCTTGAAAGGCGAGCGAGAGCGTCCTTCTGGGTGCATTGCACTGAGTCGAGTGCTCGCTCGGGGCTTTGCTCTCGGGGCCAAGGCAAGAGGGCGTGCTTGCCCGCAGAACTGAGAACACGCTGTTGGTCAGAGCTGCAACTGACCGCTGGAGTTCAGCTCTCGCCGGACGGCAGAAGGCGAAGAACGAAGCCGCTTGCGAGCGGCGCAGTGCAGCGAAGAGCTCTCCGAATTCGCCGCTAGCTCCACGGTCCTTCTCAGCTGCGTGTAGCAGCGCTCGCAGTACACAGAGCTTCGCAAGGCCCGAAGACCCGGAGGGAAGTATCGCACACGAAAATGCGCCAGGACAGAGACGTGTTCTACGTTGTCCCTTCTCGTCATGCAGTTTGTGCCTCTGCTGCTTCTGCTGTAGGTAATCGCTCCTTGAAAGACGAGCGAGAGCGTCCTTCCGGGTGCATTGCACTGAGTCGAGTGCTCGCTCGGGACTTTGCACTCGGGGCCAAGGCAAGAGGGCGTGCTTGCCCGCAGAACTGAGAACACGCTGTTGGGCAGAGCTGCAACTGACCGCTGGAGTTCAGCTCTCGCCGGACGGCAGAAGGCGAAGAACGAAGCCGCTTGCGAGCGGCGCAGTGCAGCGAAGAGCTCTCCGAATTCGCCGCTAGCTCCACGGTCCTTCTCAGCTGCGTGTAGCAGCGCTCGCAGTACACAGAGCTTCGCAAGGCCCGAAGACCCGGAGGGAAGTATGGCACACGGAAATGTGCCAGGACAGAGACGTGTTCTACGTTGTCCCTTCTCGTCATGCAGTTTGTGCCTCTGCTGCTTCTGCTGTTAGGAATCGCTCCTTGAAAGACGAGCGAGAGCGTCCTTCCGGGTGCATTGCACTGAGTCGAGTGCTCGCTCGGGACTTTGCTCTCGGGGCCAAGGCAAGAGGGCGTGCTTGCCCGCAGAACTGAGAACACGCTGTTGGGCAGAGCTGCAACTGACCGCTGGAGTTCAGCTCTCGCCGGACGGCAGAAGGCGAAGAACGAAGCCGCTTGCGAGCGGCGCAGTGCAGCGAAGAGCTCTCCGAATTCGCCGCTAGCTCCACGGTCCTTCTCAGCTGCGAGTAGCAGCGCTCGCAGTACACAGAGCTTCGCAAGGCCCGAAGACCCGGAGGGAAGTATCGCACACGAAAATGTGCCAGGACAGAGACGTGTTCTACGTTGTCCCTTCTCGTCATGCAGTTTGTGCCTCTGCTGCTTCTGCTGTTAGGAATCGCTCCTTGAAAGACGAGCGAGAGCGTCCTTCCGGGTGCATTGCACTGAGTCGAGTGCTCGCTCGGGACTTTGCACTCGGGGCCAAGGCAAGAGGGCGTGCTTGCCCGCAGAACTGAGAACACGCTGTTGGGCAGAGCTGCAACTGACCGCTGGAGTTCAGCTCTCGCCGGACGGCAGAAGGCGAAGAACGAAGCCGCTTGCGAGCGGCGCAGTGCAGCGAAGAGCTCTCCGAATTCGCCGCTAGCCTCCACGGTCCTTCTCAGCTGCGAGTAGCAGCGCTCGCAGTACACAGGGCTTCGCAAGGCCCGAAGACCCGGAGGGGAAGTATCGCACAGACGGAAATGTGCCAGGACAGAGACGTGTTCTACGTTGTCCCTTCTCGTCATGCAGTTTGTGCCTCTGCTGCTTCTGCTGTTAGGAATCGCTCCTTGAAAGACGAGCGAGAGCGTCCTTCCGGGTGCATTGCACTGAGTCGAGTGCTCGCCTCGGGACTTTGCTCTCGGGGCCAAGGCAAGAGGGCGTGCTTGCCCGCAGAACTGAGAACACGCTGTTGGGCAGAGCTGCAACTGACCGCTGGAGTTCAGCTCTCGCCGGACGGCAGAAGGCGAAGAACGAAGCCGCTTGCGAGCGGCGCAGTGCAGCGAAGAGCTCTCCGAATTCGCCGCTAGCTCCACGGTCCTTCTCAGCTGCGAGTAGCAGCGCTCGCAGTACACAGGGCTTCGCAAGGCCCGAAGACCCGGAGGGAAGTATCGCACACGAAAATGTGCCAGGACAGAGACGTGTTCTACGTTGTCCCTTCTCGTCATGCAGTTTGTGCCTCTGCTGCTTCTGCTGTTAGGAATCGCTCCTTGAAAGACGAGCGAGAGCGTCCTTCCGGGTGCATTGCACTGAGTCGAGTGCTCGCTCGGGACTTTGCACTCGGGGCCAAGGCAAGAGGGCGTGCTTGCCCGCAGAACTGAGAACACGCTGTTGGGCAGAGCTGCAACTGACCGCTGGAGTTCAGCTCTCGCCGGACGGCAGAAGGCGAAGAACGAAGCCGCTTGCGAGCGGCGCAGTGCAGCGAAGAGCTCTCCGAATTCGCCGCTAGCTCCACGGTCCTTCTCAGCTGCGAGTAGCAGCGCTCGCAGTACACAGGGCTTCGCAAGGCCCGAAGACCCGGAGGGAAGTATCGCACACGGAAATGTGCCAGGACAGAGACGTGTTCTACGTTGTCCCTTCTCGTCATGCAGTTTGTGCCTCTGCTGCTTCTGCTGTTAGGAATCGCTCCTTGAAAGACGAGCGAGAGCGTCCTTCCGGGTGCATTGCACTGAGTCGAGTGCTCGCTCGGGACTTTGCTCTCGGGGCCAAGGCAAGAGGGCGTGCTTGCCCGCAGAACTGAGAACACGCTGTTGGGCAGAGCTGCAACTGACCGCTGGAGTTCAGCTCTCGCCGGACGCAGAAGGCGAAGAACGAAGCCGCTTGCGAGCGGCGCAGTGCAGCGAAGAGCTCTCCGAATTCGCCGCTAGCTCCACGGTCCTTCTCAGCTGCGAGTAGCAGCGCTCGCAGTACACAGAGCTTCGCAAGGCCCGAAGACCCGGAGGGAAGTATGGCACACGGAAATGTGCCAGGACAGAGACGTGTTCTACGTTGTCCCTTCTCGTCATGCAGTTTGTGCCTCTGCTGCTTCTGCTGTTAGGAATCGCTCCTTGAAAGACGAGCGAGAGCGTCCTTCCGGGTGCATTGCACTGAGTCGAGTGCTCGCTCGGGACTTTGCTCTCGGGGCCAAGGCAAGAGGGCGTGCTTGCCCGCAGAACTGAGAACACGCTGTTGGGGCAGAGCTGCAACTGACCGCTGGAGTTCAGCTCTCGCCGGACGGCAGAAGGCGAAGAACGAAGCCGCTTGCGAGCGGCGCAGTGCAGCGAAGAGCTCTCCGAATTCGCCGCTAGCTCCACGGTCCTTCTCAGCTGCGAGTAGCAGCGCTCGCAGTACACAGAGGCTTCGCAAGGCCCGAAGACCCGGAGGGAAGTATCGCACACGAAAATGTGCCAGGACAGAGACGTGTTCTACGTTGTCCCTTCTCGTCATGCAGTTTGTGCCTCTGCTGCTTCTGCTGTTAGGAATCGCTCCTTGAAAGACGAGCCGAGAGCGTCCTTCCGGGTGCATTGCACTGAGTCGAGTGCTCGCTCGGGACTTTGCACTCGGGGCCAAGGCAAGAGGGCGTGCTTGCCCGCAGAACTGAGAACACGCTGTTGGGCAGAGCTGCAACTGACCGCTGGAGTTCAGCTGTCGCCGGACGGCAGAAGGCGAAGAACGAAGCCGCTTGCGAGCGGCGCAGTGCAGCGAAGAGCTCTCCGAATTCGCCGCTAGCTCCACGGTCCTTCTCAGCTGCGAGTAGCAGCGCTCGCAGTACACAGAGCTTCGCAAGGCCCGAAGACCCGGAGGGAAGTATCGCACACGGAAATGTGCCAGGACAGAGACGTGTTCTACGTTGTCCCTTCTCGTCATGCAGTTTGTGCCTCTGCTGCTTCTGCTGTTAGGAATCGCTCCTTGAAAGGCGAGCGAGAGCGTCCTTCCGGGTGCATTGCACTGAGTCGAGTGCTTACGCTTTACTTGCGCTCGGACTTTGCTCTCGGGGCCAAGGCAAGAGGGCGTGCTTGCCCGCAGAACTGAGAACACGCTGTTGGGCAGAGCTGCAACTGACCGCTGGAGTTCAGCTCTCGCCGGACGGCAGAAGGCGAAGAACGAAGCCGCTTGCGAGCGGCGCAGTGCAGCGAAGAGCTCTCCGAATTCGCCGCTAGCTCCACGGTCCTTCTCAGCTGCGAGTAGCAGCGCTCGCAGTACACAGGGCTTCGCAAGGCCCGAAGACCCGGAGGGAAGTATCGCACACGAAAATGTGCCAGGACAGAGACGTGTTCTACGTTGTCCCTTCTCGTCATGCAGTTTGTGCCTCTGCTGCTTCTGCTGTAGGTAATCGCTCCTTGAAAGACGAGCGAGAGCGTCCTTCCGGGTGCATTGCACTGAGTCGAGTGCTCGCTCGGGTCTTTGCACTCGGGGCCAAGGCAAGAGGGCGTGCTTGCCCGCAGAACTGAGAACACGCTGTTGGGCAGAGCTGCAACTGACCGCTGGAGTTCAGCTCTCGCCGGACGGCAGAAGGCGAAGAACGAAGCCGCTTGCGAGCGGCGCAGTGCAGCGAAGAGCTCTCCGAATTCGCCGCTAGCTCCACGGTCCTTCTCAGCTGCGAGTAGCAGCGCTCGCAGTACACAGAGCTTCGCAAGGCCCGAAGACCCGGAGGGAAGTATCGCACACGAAAATGTGCCAGGACAGAGACGTGTTCTACGTTGTCCCTTCTCGTCATGCAGTTTGTGCCTCTGCTGCTTCTGCTGTTAGGAATCGCTCCTTGAAAGACGAGCGAGAGCGTCCTTCCGGGTGCATTGCACTGAGTCGAGTGCTCGCTCGGGACTTTGCACTCGGGGCCAAGGCAAGAGGGGCGTGCTTGCCCGCAGAACTGAGAACACGCTGTTGGGCAGAGCTGCAACTGACCGCTGGAGTTCAGCTCTCGCCGGACGGCAGAAGGCGAAGAACGAAGCCGCTTGCGAGCGGCGCAGTGCAGCGAAGAGCTCTCCGAATTCGCCGATAGCTCCACGGTCCTTCTCAGCTGCGAGTAGCAGCGCTCGCAGTACACAGGGCTTCGCAAGGCCCGAAGACCCGGAGGGAAGTATCGCACACGAAAATGTGCCAGGACAGAGACGTGTTCTACGTTGTCCCTTCTCGTCATGCAGTTTGTGCCTCTGCTGCTTCTGCTGTTAGGAATCGCTCCTTGAAAGACGAGCGAGAGCGTCCTTCCGGGTGCATTGCACTGAGGTCGAGTGCTCGCTCGGGACTTTGCTCTCGGGGCCAAGGCAAGAGGGCGTGCTTGCCCGCAGAACTGAGAACACGCTGTTGGGCAGAGCTGCAACTGACCGCTGGAGTTCAGCTCTCTCCGGACGGCAGAAGGCGAAGAACGAAGCCGCTTGCGAGCGGCGCAGTGCAGCGAAGAGCTCTCCGAATTCGCCGCTAGCTCCACGGTCCTTCTCAGCTGCGAGTAGCAGCGCTCGCAGTACACAGGGCTTCGCAAGGCCCGAAGACCCGGAGGGAAGTATGGCACACGGAAATGTGCCAGGACAGAGACGTGTTCTACGTTGTCCCTTCTCGTCATGCAGTTTGTGCCTCTGCTGCTTCTGCTGTAGGTAATCGCTCCTTGAAAGACGAGCGAGAGCGTCCTTCCGGGTGCATTGCACTGAGTCGAGTGCTCGCTCGGGTCTTTGCACTCGGGGCCAAGGCAAGAGGGCGTGCTTGCCCGCAGAACTGAGAACACGCTGTTGGGCAGAGCTGCAACTGACCGCTGGAGTTCAGCTCTCGCCGGACGGCAGAAGGCGAAGAACGAAGCCGCTTGCGAGCGGCGCAGTGCAGCGAAGAGCTCTCCGAATTCGCCGCTAGCTCCACGGTCCTTCTCAGCTGCGAGTAGCAGCGCTCGCAGTACACAGAGCTTCGCAAGGCCCGAAGACCCGGAGGGAAGTATCGCACACGAAAATGTGCCAGGACAGAGACGTGTTCTACGTTGTCCCTTCTCGTCATGCAGTTTGTGCCTCTGCTGCTTCTGCTGTTAGGAATCGCTCCTTGAAAGACGAGCGAGAGCGTCCTTCCGGGTGCATTGCACTGAGTCGAGTGCTCGCTCGGGACTTTGCACTCGGGGCCAAGGCAAGAGGGCGTGCTTGCCCGCAGAACTGAGAACACGCTGTTGGGCAGAGCTGCAACTGACCGCTGGAGTTCAGCTCTCGCCGGACGGCAGAAGGCGAAGAACGAAGCCGCTTGCGAGCGGCGCAGTGCAGCGAAGAGCTCTCCGAATTCGCCGCTAGCTCCACGGTCCCTTCTCAGCTGCGAGTAGCAGCGCTCGCAGTACACAGGGCTTCGCAAGGCCCGAAGACCCGGAGGGAAGTATCGCACACGGAAATGTGCCAGGACAGAGACGTGTTCTACGTTGTCCCTTCTCGTCATGCAGTTTGTGCCTCTGCTGCTTCTGCTGTTAGGAATCGCTCCTTGAAAGACGAGCGAGAGCGTCCTTCCGGGTGCATTGCACTGCGGGCGAAGGCACGCCCTCTTGCCTTTGCCCCGAGAGCAAAGTCCCGAGGCGAGCTCTCGACGCAGTGCAATGCACCCGGAAGGACGCTCTCGCTCGTCTTTCAAGGAGCGATTCCTAACAGCAGAAGCAGCAGAGGCACAAACTGCATGACGAGAAGGGACAACGTAGAACACGTCTCTGTCCTGGCACATTTCCGTGTGCGATACTTCCCTCCGGGTCTTCGGGCCTTGCGAAGCCCTGTGTACTGCGAGCGCTGCTACTCGCAGCTGAGAAGGACCGTGGAGCTAGCGGCGAATTCGGAGAGCTCTTCGCTGCACTGCGCCGCTCGCAAGCGGCTTCGTTCTTCGCCTTCTGCCGTCCGGCGAGAGCTGAACTCCAGCGGTCAGTTGCAGCTCTGCCCAACAGCGTGTTCTCAGTTCTGCGGGCAAGCACGCCCTCTTGCCTTGGCCCCGAGTGCAAAGTCCCGAGCGAGCACTCGACTCAGTGCAATGCACCCGGAAGGACGCTCTCGCTCGTCTTTCAAGGAGCGATTCCTAACAGCAGAAGCAGCAGAGGCACAAACTGCATGACGAGAAGGGACAACGTAGAACACGTCTCTGTCCTGGCACATTTTCGTGTGCGATACTTCCCTCCGGGTCTTCGGGCCTTGCGAAGCTCTGTGTACTGCGAGCGCTGCTACTCGCAGCTGAGAAGGACCGTGGAGCTAGCGGCGAATTCGGAGAGCTCTTCGCTGCACTGCGCCGCTCGCAAGCGGCTTCGTTCTTCGCCTTCTGCCGTCCGGCGAGAGCTGAACTCCAGCGGTCAGTTGCAGCTCTGCCCAACAGCGTGTTCTCAGTTCTGCGGGCAAGCACGCCCTCTTGCCTTGGCCCCGAGTGCAAAGACCCGAGCGAGCACTCGACTCAGTGCAATGCACCCGGAAGGACGCTCTCGCTCGTCTTTCAAGGAGCGATTACCTACAGCAGAAGCAGCAGAGGCACAAACTGCATGACGAGAAGGGACAACGTAGAACACGTCTCTGTCCTGGCACATTTCCGTGTGCCATACTTCCCTCCGGGTCTTCGGCCTTGCGAAGCCCTGTGTACTGCGAGGCGCTGCTACTCGCAGCTGAGAAGGACCGTGGAGCTAGCGGCGAATTCGGAGAGCTCTTCGCTGCACTGCGCCGCTCGCAAGCGGCTTCGTTCTTCGCCTTCTGCCGTCCGGAGAGAGCTGAACTCCAGCGGTCAGTTGCAGCTCTGCCCAACAGCGTGTTCTCAGTTCTGCGGGCAAGCACGCCCTCTTGCCTTGGCCCCGAGAGCAAAGTCCCCGAGCGAGCACTCGACTCAGTGCAATGCACCCGGAAGGACGCTCTCGCTCGTCTTTCAAGGAGCGATTCCTAACAGCAGAAGCAGCAGAGGCACAAACTGCATGACGAGAAGGGACAACGTAGAACACGTCTCTGTCCTGGCACCATTTTCGTGTGCGATACTTCCCTCCGGGTCTTCGGGCCTTGCGAAGCCCTGTGTACTGCGAGCGCTGCTACTCGCAGCTGAGAAGGACCGTGGAGCGTATCGGCGAATTCGGAGAGCTCTTCGCTGCACTGCGCCGCTCGCAAGCGGCTTCGTTCTTCGCCTTCTGCCGTCCGGCGAGAGCTGAACTCCAGCGGTCAGTTGCAGCTCTGCCCAACAGCGTGTTCTCAGTTCTGCGGGCAAGCACGCCCTCTTGCCTTGGCCCCGAGTGCAAAGTCCCGAGCGAGCACTCGACTCAGTGCAATGCACCCGGAAGGACGCTCTCGCTCGTCTTTCAAGGAGCGATTCCTAACAGCAGAAGCAGCAGAGGCACAAACTGCATGACGAGAAGGGACAACGTAGAACACGTCTCTGTCCTGGCACATTTTCGTGTGCGATACTTCCCTCCGGGTCTTCGGGCCTTGCGAAGCTCTGTGTACTGCGAGCGCTGCTACTCGCAGCTGAGAAGGACCGTGGAGCTAGCGGCGAATTCGGAGAGCTCTTCGCTGCACTGCGCCGCTCGCAAGCGGCTTCGTTCTTCGCCTTCTGCCGTCCGGCGAGAGCTGAACTCCAGCGGTCAGTTGCAGCTCTGCCCAACAGCGTGTTCTCAGTTCTGCGGGCAAGCACGCCCTCTTGCCTTGGCCCCGAGTGCAAAGACCCGAGCGAGCACTCGACTCAGTGCAATGCACCGGAAGGACGCTCTCGCTCGTCTTTCAAGGAGCGATTACCTACAGCAGAAGCAGCAGAGGCACAAACTGCATGACGAGAAGGGACAACGTAGAACACGTCTCTGTCCTGGCACATTTTCGTGTGCGATACTTCCCTCCGGGTCTTCGGGCCTTGCGAAGCCCTGTGTACTGCGAGCGCTGCTACTCGCAGCTGAGAAGGACCGTGGAGCTAGCGGCGAATTCGGAGAGCTCTTCGCTGCACTGCGCCGCTCGCAAGCGGCTTCGTTCTTCGCCTTCTGCCGTCCGGCGAGAGCTGAACTCCAGCGGTCAGTTGCAGCTCTGCCCAACAGCGTGTTCTCAGTTCTGCGGGCAAGCACGCCCTCTTGCCTTGGCCCCGAGAGCAAAGTCCCGAGCGAAGCAAGCTCGACTCAGTGCAATGCACCCGGAAGGACGCTCTCGCTCGCCTTTCAAGGAGCGATTCCTAACAGCAGAAGCAGCAGAGGCACAAACTGCATGACGAGAAGGGACAACGTAGAACACGTCTCTGTCCTGGCACATTTCCGTGTGCGATACTTCCCTCCGGGTCTTCGGGCCTTGCGAAGCTCTGTGTACTGCGAGCGCTGCTACTCGCAGCTGAGAAGGACCGTGGAGCTAGCGGCGAATTCGGAGAGCTCTTCGCTGCACTGCGCCGCTCGCAAGCGGCTTCGTTCTTCGCCTTCTGCCGTCCGGCGACAGCTGAACTCCAGCGGTCAGTTGCAGCTCTGCCCAACAGCGTGTTCTCAGTTCTGCGGGCAAGCACGCCCTCTTGCCTTGGCCCCGAGTGCAAAGTCCCGAGCGAGCACTCGACTCAGTGCAATGCACCCGGAAGGACGCTCTCGCTCGTCTTTCAAGGAGCGATTCCTAACAGCAGAAGCAGCAGAGGCACAAACTGCATGACGAGAAGGGACAACGTAGAACACGTCTCTGTCCTGGCACATTTTCGTGTGCGATACTTCCTCCGGGTCTTCGGGCCTTGCGAAGCTCTGTGTACTGCGAGCGCTGCTACTCGCAGCTGAGAAGGACCGTGGAGCTAGCGGCGAATTCGGAGAGCTCTTCGCTGCACTGCGCCGCTCGCAAGCGGCTTCGTTCTTCGCCTTCTGCCGTCCGGCGAGAGCTGAACTCCAGCGGTCAGTTGCAGCTCTGCCCAACAGCGTGTTCTCAGTTCTGCGGGCAAGCACGCCCTCTTGCCTTGGCCCCGAGAGCAAAGTCCCGAGCGAGCACTCGACTCAGTGCAATGCACCCGGAAGGACGCTCTCGCTCGTCTTTCAAGGAGCGATTCCTAACAGCAGAAGCAGCAGAGGCACAAACTGCATGACGAGAAGGGACAACGTAGAACACGTCTCTGTCCTGGCACATTTCCGTGTGCCATACTTCCCTCCGGGTCTTCGGGCCTTGCGAAGCTCTGTGTACTGCGAGCGCTGCTACTCGCAGCTGAGAAGGACCGTGGAGCTAGCGGCGAATTCGGAGAGCTCTTCGCTGCACTGCGCCGCTCGCAAGCGGCTTCGTTCTTCGCCTTCTGCCGTCCGGCGAGAGCTGAACTCCAGCGGTCAGTTGCAGCTCTGCCCAACAGCGTGTTCTCAGTTCTGCGGGCAAGCACGCCCTCTTGCCTTGGCCCCGAGAGCAAAGTCCGAGCGAGCACTCGACTCAGTGCAATGCACCCGGAAGGACGCTCTCGCTCGTCTTTCAAGGAGCGATTCCTAACAGCAGAAGCAGCAGAGGCACAAACTGCATGACGAGAAGGGACAACGTAGAACACGTCTCTGTCCTGGCACATTTCCGTGTGCGATACTTCCCTCCGGGTCTTCGGGCCTTGCGAAGCCCTGTGTACTGCGAGCGCTGCTACTCGCAGCTGAGAAGGACCGTGGAGCTAGCGGCGAATTCGGAGAGCTCTTCGCTGCACTGCGCCGCTCGCAAGCGGCTTCGTTCTTCGCCTTCTGCCGTCCGGCGAGAGCTGAACTCCAGCGGTCAGTTGCAGCTCTGCCCAACAGCGTGTTCTCAGTTCTGCGGGCAAGCACGCCCTCTTGCCTTGGCCCCGAGTGCAAAGTCCCGAGCGAGCACTCGACTCAGTGCAATGCACCCGGAAGGACGCTCTCGCTCGTCTTTCAAGGAGCGATTCCTAACAGCAGAAGCAGCAGAGGCACAAACTGCATGACGAGAAGGGACAACGTAGAACACGTCTCTGTCCTGGCACATTTTCGTGTGCGATACTTCCCTCCGGGTCTTCGGGCCTTGCGAAGCCCTGTGTACTGCGAGCGCTGCTACTCGCAGCTGAGAAGGACCGTGGAGCTAGCGGCGAATTCGGAGAGCTCTTCGCTGCACTGCGCCGCTCGCAAGCGGCTTCGTTCTTCGCCTTCTGCCGTCCGGCGAGAGCTGAACTCCAGCGGTCAGTTGCAGCTCTGCCCAACAGCGTGTTCTCAGTTCTGCGGGCAAGCACGCCCTCTTGCCTTGGCCCCGAGAGCAAAGTCCCGAGCGAGCACTCGACTCAGTGCAATGCACCCGAAGGACGCTCTCGCTCGTCTTTCAAGGAGCGATTCCTAACAGCAGAAGCAGCAGAGGCACAAACTGCATGACGAGAAGGGACAACGTAGAACACGTCTCTGTCCTGGCACATTTCCGTGTGCGATACTTCCCTCCGGGTCTTCGGGCCTTGCGAAGCCCTGTGTACTGCGAGCGCTGCTACTCGCAGCTGAGAAGGACCGTGGAGCTAGCGGCGAATTCGGAGAGCTCTTCGCTGCACTGCGCCGCTCGCAAGCGGCTTCGTTCTTCGCCTTCTGCCGTCCGGCGAGAGCTGAACTCCAGCGGTCAGTTGCAGCTCTGCCCAACAGCGTGTTCTCAGTTCTGCGGGCAAGCACGCCCTCTTGCCTTGGCCCCGAGTGCAAAGTCCCGAGCGAGCACTCGACTCAGTGCAATGCACCCGGAAGGACGCTCTCGCTCGTCTTTCAAGGAGCGATTCCTAACAGCAGAAGCAGCAGAGGCACAAACTGCATGACGAGAAGGGACAACGTAGAACACGTCTCTGTCCTGGCACATTTTCGTGTGCGATACTTCCCTCCGGGTCTTCGGGCCTTGCGAAGCTCTGTGTACTGCGAGCGCTGCTACTCGCAGCTGAGAAGGACCGTGGAGCTAGCGGCGAATTCGGAGAGCTCTTCGCTGCACTGCGCCGCTCGCAAGCGGCTTCGTTCTTCGCCTTCTGCCGTCCGGCGAGAGCTGAACTCCAGCGGTCAGTTGCAGCTCTGCCCAACAGCGTGTTCTCAGTTCTGCGGGCAAGCACGCCCTCTTGCCTTGGCCCCGAGAGCAAAGTCCCGAGCGAGCACTCGACTCAGTGCAATGCACCCGGAAGGACGCTCTCGCTCGTCTTTCAAGGAGCGATTCCTAACAGCAGAAGCAGCAGAGGCACAAACTGCATGACGAGAAGGGACAACGTAGAACACGTCTCTGTCCTGGCACATTTCCGTGTGCCATACTTCCCTCCGGGTCTTCGGGCCTTGCGAAGCTCTGTGTACTGCGAGCGCTGCTACACGCAGCTGAGAAGGACCGTGGAGCTAGCGGCGAATTCGGAGAGCTCTTCGCTGCACTGCGCCGCTCGCAAGCGGCTTCGTTCTTCGCCTTCTGCCGTCCGGCGAGAGCTGAACTCCAGCGGTCAGTTGCAGCTCTGCCCAACAGCGTGTTCTCAGTTCTGCGGGCAAGCACGCCCTCTTGCCTTGGCCCCGAGTGCAAAGTCCCGAGCGAGCACTCGACTCAGTGCAATGCACCCGGAAGGACGCTCTCGCTCGTCTTTCAAGGAGCGATTACCTACAGCAGAAGCAGCAGAGGCACAAACTGCATGACGAGAAGGGACAACGTAGAACACGTCTCTGTCCTGGCGCATTTTCGTGTGCGATACTTCCCTCCGGGTCTTCGGGCCTTGCGAAGCTCTGTGTACTGCGAGCGCTGCTACACGCAGCTGAGAAGGACCGTGGAGCTAGCGGCGAATTCGGAGAGCTCTTCGCTGCACTGCGCCGCTCGCAAGCGGCTTCGTTCTTCGCCTTCTGCCGTCCGGCGAGAGCTGAACTCCAGCGGTCAGTTGCAGCTCTGACCAACAGCGTGTTCTCAGTTCTGCGGGCAAGCACGCCCTCTTGCCTTGGCCCCGAGAGCAAAGCCCCGAGCGAGCACTCGACTCAGTGCAATGCACCCAGAAGGACGCTCTCGCTCGCCTTTCAAGGAGCGATTCCTAACAGCAGAAGCAGCAGAGGCACAAACTGCATGACGAGAAGGGACAACGTAGAACACGTCTCTGTCCTGGCGCATTTTCGTGTGCGATACTTCCCTCCGGGTCTTCGGCCTTGCGAAGCTCTGTGTACTGCGAGCGCTGCTACTCGCAGCTGAGAAGGACCGTGGAGCTAGCGGCGAATTCGGAGAGCTCTTCGCTGCACTGCGCCGCTCGCAAGCGGCTTCGTTCTTCGCCTTCTGCCGTCCGGCGAGAGCTGAACTCCAGCGGTCAGTTGCAGCTCTGCCCAACAGCGTGTTCTCAGTTCTGCGGGCAAGCACGCCCTCTTGCCTTGGCCCCGAGTGCAAAGTCCCGAGCGAGCACTCGACTCAGTGCAATGCACCCGGAAGGACGCTCTCGCTCGTCTTTCAAGGAGCGATTCCTAACAGCAGAAGCAGCAGAGGCACAAACTGCATGACGAGAAGGGACAACGTAGAACACGTCTCTGTCCTGGCGCATTTTCGTGTGCGATACTTCCCTCCGGGTCTTCGGGCCTTGCGAAGCTCTGTGTACTGCGAGCGCTGCTACTCGCAGCTGAGAAGGACCGTGGAGCTAGCGGCGAATTCGGAGAGCTCTTCGCTGCACTGCGCCGCTCGCAAGCGGCTTCGTTCTTCGCCTTCTGCCGTCCGGCGAGAGCTGAACTCCAGCGGTCAGTTGCAGCTCTGCCCAACAGCGTGTTCTCAGTTCTGCGGGCAAGCACGCCCTCTTGCCTTGGCCCCGAGTGCAAAGTCCCGAGCGAGCACTCGACTCAGTGCAATGCACCCGGAAGGACGCTCTCGCTCGTCTTTCAAGGAGCGATTCCTAACAGCAGAAGCAGCAGAGGCACAAACTGCATGACGAGAAGGGACAACGTAGAACACGTCTCTGTCCTGGCGCATTTTCGTGTGCGATACTTCCCTCCGGGTCTTCGGGCCTTGCGAAGCTCTGTGTACTGCGAGCGCTGCTACTCGCAGCTGAGAAGGACCGTGGAGCTAGCGGCGAATTCGGAGAGCTCTTCGCTGCACTGCGCCGCTCGCAAGCGGCTTCGTTCTTCGCCTTCTGCCGTCCGGCGAGAGCTGAACTCCAGCGGTCAGTTGCAGCTCTGCCCAACAGCGTGTTCTCAGTTCTGCGGGCAAGCACGCCCTCTTGCCTTGGCCCCGAGAGCAAAGCCCCGAGCGAGCACTCGACTCAGTGCAATGCACCCGGAAGGACGCTCTCGCTCGTCTTTCAAGGAGCGATTCCTAACAGCAGAAGCAGCAGAGGCACAAACTGCATGACGAGAAGGGACAACGTAGAACACGTCTCTGTCCTGGCACATTTTCGTGTGCGATACTTCCCTCCGGGTCTTCGGGCCTTGCGAAGCTCTGTGTACTGCGAGCGCTGCTACACGCAGCTGAGAAGGACCGTGGAGCTAGCGGCGAATTCGGAGAGCTCTTCGCTGCACTGCGCCGCTCGCAAGCGGCTTCGTTCTTCGCCTTCTGCCGTCCGGCGAGAGCTGAACTCCAGCGGTCAGTTGCAGCTCTGCCCAACAGCGTGTTCTCAGTTCTGCGGGCAAGCACGCCCTCTTGCCTTGGCCCCGAGTGCAAAGTCCCGAGCGAGCACTCGACTCAGTGCAATGCACCCGGAAGGACGCTCTCGCTCGTCTTTCAAGGAGCGATTACCTACAGCAGAAGCAGCAGAGGCACAAACTGCATGACGAGAAGGGACAACGTAGAACACGTCTCTGTCCTGGCACATTTCCGTGTGCCATACTTCCCTCCGGGGTCTTCGGGCCTTGCGAAGCTCTGTGTACTGCGAGCGCTGCTACACGCAGCTGAGAAGGACCGTGGAGCTAGCGGCGAATTCGGAGAGCTCTTCGCTGCACTGCGCCGCTCGCAAGCGGCTTCGTTCTTCGCCTTCTGCCGTCCGGCGAGAGCTGAACTCCAGCGGTCAGTTGCAGCTCTGCCCAACAGCGTGTTCTCAGTTCTGCGGGCAAGCACGCCCTCTTGCCTTGGCCCCGAGTGCAAAGTCCCGAGCGAGCACTCGACTCAGTGCAATGCACCCGGAAGGACGCTCTCGCTCGTCTTTCAAGGAGCGATTACCTACAGCAGAAGCAGCAGAGGCACAAACTGCATGACGAGAAGGGACAACGTAGAACACGTCTCTGTCCTGGCGCATTTTCGTGTGCGATACTTCCCTCCGGGTCTTCGGGCCTTGCGAAGCTCTGTGTACTGCGAGCGCTGCTACACGCAGCTGAGAAGGACCGTGGAGCTAGCGGCGAATTCGGAGAGCTCTTCGCTGCACTGCGCCGCTCGCAAGCGGCTTCGTTCTTCGCCTTCTGCCGTCCGGCGAGAGCTGAACTCCAGCGGTCAGTTGCAGCTCTGCCCAACAGCGTGTTCTCAGTTCTGCGGGCAAGCACGCCCTCTTGCCTTGGCCCCGAGTGCAAAGTCCCGAGCGAGCACTCGACTCAGTGCAATGCACCCGGAAGGACGCTCTCGCTCGTCTTTCAAGGAGCGATTACCTACAGCAGAAGCAGCAGAGGCACAAACTGCATGACGAGAAGGGACAACGTAGAACACGTCTCTGTCCTGGCGCATTTTCGTGTGCGATACTTCCCTCGGGTCTTCGGGCCTTGCGAAGCTCTGTGTACTGCGAGCGCTGCTACACGCAGCTGAGAAGGACCGTGGAGCTAGCGGCGAATTCGGAGAGCTCTTCGCTGCACTGCGCCGCTCGCAAGCGGCTTCGTTCTTCGCCTTCTGCCGTCCGGCGAGAGCTGAACTCCAGCGGTCAGTTGCAGCTCTGCCCAACAGCGTGTTCTCAGTTCTGCGGGCAAGCACGCCCTCTTGCCTTGGCCCCGAGAGCAAAGCCCCGAGCGAGCACTCGACTCAGTGCAATGCACCCAGAAGGACGCTCTCGCTCGCCTTTCAAGGAGCGATTCCTAACAGCAGAAGCAGCAGAGGCACAAACTGCATGACGAGAAGGGACAACGTAGAACACGTCTCTGTCCTGGCGCATTTTCGTGTGCGATACTTCCCTCCGGGTCTTCGGGCCTTGCGAAGCTCTGTGTACTGCGAGCGCTGCTACTCGCAGCTGAGAAGGACCGTGGAGCTAGCGGCGAATTCGGAGAGCTCTTCGCTGCACTGCGCCGCTCGCAAGCGGCTTCGTTCTTCGCCTTCTGCCGTCCGGCGAGAGCTGAACTCCAGCGGTCAGTTGCAGCTCTGCCCAACAGCGTGTTCTCAGTTCTGCGGGCAAGCACGCCCTCTTGCCTTGGCCCCGAGTGCAAAGTCCCGAGCGAGCACTCGACTCAGTGCAATGCACCCGGAAGGACGCTCTCGCTCGTCTTTCAAGGAGCGATTCCTAACAGCAGAAGCAGCAGAGGCACAAACTGCATGACGAGAAGGGACAACGTAGAACACGTCTCTGTCCTGGCGCATTTTCGTGTGCGATACTTCCCTCCGGGTCTTCGGGCCTTGCGAAGCTCTGTGTACTGCCGAGCGCTGCTACTTCGCAGCTGAGAAGGACCGTGGAGCTAGCGGCGAATTCGGAGAGCTCTTCGCTGCACTGCGCCGCTCGCAAGCGGCTTCGTTCTTCGCCTTCTGCCGTCCGGCGAGAGCTTGAACTCCAGCGGTCAGTTGCAGCTCTGCCCAACAGCGTGTTCTCAGTTCTGCGGGCAAGCACGCCCTCTTGCCTTGGCCCCGAGTGCAAAGTCCCGAGCGAGCACTCGACTCAGTGCAATGCACCCGGAAGGACGCTCTCGCTCGTCTTTCAAGGAGCGATTCCTAACAGCAGAAGCAGCAGAGGCACAAACTGCATGACGAGAAGGGACAACGTAGAACACGTCTCTGTCCTGGCGCATTTCCGTGTGCCATACTTCCCTCCGGGTCTTCGGGCCTTGCGAAGCTCTGTGTACTGCGAGCGCTGCTACTCGCAGCTGAGAAGGACCGTGGAGCTAGCGGCGAATTCGGAGAGCTCTTCGCTGCACTGCGCCGCTCGCAAGCGGCTTCGTTCTTCGCCTTCTGCCGTCCGGCGAGAGCTGAACTCCAGCGGTCAGTTGCAGCTCTGCCCAACAGCGTGTTCTCAGTTCTGCGGCAAGCACGCCCTCTTGCCTTGGCCCGAGAGCAAAGCCCCGAGCGAGCACTCGACTCAGTGCAATGCACCCGGAAGGACGCTCTCGCTCGTCTTTCAAGGAGCGATTCCTAACAGCAGAAGCAGCAGAGGCACAAACTGCATGACGAGAAGGGACAACGTAGAACACGTCTCTGTCCTGGCGCATTTTCGTGTGCGATACTTCCCTCCGGGTCTTCGGGCCTTGCGAAGCTCTGTGTACTGCGAGCGCTGCTACACGCAGCTGAGAAGGACCGTGGAGCTAGCGGCGAATTCGGAGAGCTCTTCGCTGCACTGCGCCGCTCGCAAGCGGCTTCGTTCTTCGCCTTCTGCCGTCCGGGCGAGAGCTGAACTCCAGCGGTCAGTTGCAGCTCTGCCCAACAGCGTGTTCTCAGTTCTGCGGGCAAGCACGCCCTCTTGCCTTGGCCCCGAGTGCAAAGTCCCGAGCGAGCACTCGACTCAGTGCAATGCACCCGGAAGGACGCTCTCGCTCGTCTTTCAAGGAGCGATTACCTACAGCAGAAGCAGCAGAGGCACAAACTGCATGACGAGAAGGGACAACGTAGAACACGTCTCTGTCCTGGCGCATTTTCGTGTGCGATACTTCCCTCCGGGTCTTCGGGCCTTGCGAAGCTCTGTGTACTGCGAGCGCTGCTACACGCAGCTGAGAAGGACCGTGGAGCTAGCGGCGAATTCGGAGAGCTCTTCGCTGCACTGCGCCGCTCGCAAGCGGCTTCGTTCTTCGCCTTCTGCCGTCCGGCGAGAGCTGAACTCCAGCGGTCAGTTGCAGCTCTGCCCAACAGCGTGTTCTCAGTTCTGCGGGCAAGCACGCCCTCTTGCCTTGGCCCCGAGTGCAAAGCCCCGAGCGAGCACTCGACTCAGTGCAATGCACCCGGAAGGACGCTCTCGCTCGTCTTTCAAGGAGCGATTACCTACAGCAGAAGCAGCAGAGGCACAAACTGCATGACGAGAAGGGACAACGTAGAACACGTCTCTGTCCTGGCGCATTTTCGTGTGCGATACTTCCCTCCGGGTCTTCGGGCCTTGCGAAGCTCTGTGTACTGCGAGCGCTGCTACTCGCAGCTGAGAAGGACCGTGGAGCTAGCGGCGAATTCGGAGAGCTCTTCGCTGCACTGCGCCGCTCGCAAGCGGCTTCGTTCTTCGCCTTCTGCCGTCCGGCGAGAGCTGAACTCCAGCGGTCAGTTGCAGCTCTGCCCAACAGCGTGTTCTCAGTTCTGCGGGCAAGCACGCCCTCTTGCTTGGCCCCGAGTGCAAAGCCCCGAGCGAGCACTCGACTCAGTGCAATGCACCCGGAAGGACGCTCTCGCTCGTCTTTCAAGGAGCGATTCCTAACAGCAGAAGCAGCAGAGGCACAAACTGCATGACGAGAAGGGACAACGTAGAACACGTCTCTGTCCTGGCGCATTTTCGTGTGCGATACTTCCCTCCGGGTCTTCGGGCCTTGCGAAGCTCTGTGTACTGCGAGCGCTGCTACTCGCAGCTGAGAAGGACCGTGGAGCTAGCGGCGAATTCGGAGAGCTCTTCGCTGCACTGCGCCGCTCGCAAGCGGCTTCGTTCTTCGCCTTCTGCCGTCCGGCGAGAGCTGAACTCCAGCGGTCAGTTGCAGCTCTGCCCAACAGCGTGTTCTCAGTTCTGCGGGCAAGCACGCCCTCTTGCCTTGGCCCCGAGTGCAAAGCCCCGAGCGAGCACTCGACTCAGTGCAATGCACCCGGAAGGACGCTCTCGCTCGTCTTTCAAGGAGCGATTCCTAACAGCAGAAGCAGCAGAGGCACAAACTGCATGACGAGAAGGGACAACGTAGAACACGTCTCTGTCCTGGCGCATTTTCGTGTGCGATACTTCCCTCCGGGTCTTCGGGCCTTGCGAAGCTCTGTGTACTGCGAGCGCTGCTACTCGCAGCTGGGAAGGACCGTGGGAGCTAGCGGCGAATTCGGAGAGCTCTTCGCTGCACTGCGCCGCTCGCAAGCGGCTTCGTTCTTCGCCTTCTGCCGTCCGGCGAGAGCTGAACTCCAGCGGTCAGTTGCAGCTCTGCCCAACAGCGTGTTCTCAGTTCTGCGGGCAAGCACGCCCTCTTGCCTTGGCCCCGAGTGCAAAGTCCCGAGCGAGCACTCGACTCAGTGCAATGCACCCGAAGGACGCTCTCAGCTCGTCTTTCAAGGAGCGATTACCTACAGCAGAAGCAGCAGAGGCACAAACTGCATGACGAGAAGGGACAACGTAGAACACGTCTCTGTCCTGGCGCATTTTCGTGTGCGATACTTCCCTCCGGGTCTTCGGGCCTTGCGAAGCTCTGTGTACTGCGAGCGCTGCTACTCGCAGCTGAGAAGGACCGTGGAGCTAGCGGCGAATTCGGAGAGCTCTTCGCTGCACTGCGCCGCTCGCAAGCGGCTTCGTTCTTCGCCTTCTGCCGTCCGGCGAGAGCTGAACTCCAGCGGTCAGTTGCAGCTCTGCCCAACAGCGTGTTCTCAGTTCTGCGGGCAAGCACGCCCTCTTGCCTTGGCCCCGAGAGCAAAGCCCCGAGCGAGCACTCGACTCAGTGCAATGCACCCGGAAGGACGCTCTCGCTCGCCTTTCAAGGAGCGATTCCTAACAGCAGAAGCAGCAGAGGCACAAACTGCATGACGAGAAGGGACAACGTAGAACACGTCTCTGTCCTGGCACATTTTCGTGTGCGATACTTCCCTCGGGTCTTCGGGCCTTGCGAAGCTCTGTGTACTGCGAGCGCTGCTACTCGCAGCTGAGAAGGACCGTGGAGCTAGCGGCGAATTCGGAGAGCTCTTCGCTGCACTGCGCCGCACGCAAGCGGCTTCGTTCTTCGCCTTTTGCCGTCCGGCGAGAGCTGAACTCCAGCGGTCAGTTGCAGCTCTGCCCAACAGCGTGTTCTCAGTTCTGCGGGCAAGCACGCCCTCTTGCCTTGGCCCCGAGTGCAAAGACCCGTGCGAGCACTCGACTCAGTGCAATGCACCCGGAAGGACGCTCTCGCTCGCCTTTCAAGGAGCGATTACCTACAGCAGAAGCAGCAGAGGCACAAACTGCATGACGAGAAGGGACAACGTAGAACACGTCTCTGTCCTGGCACATTTTCGTGTGCGATACTTCCCTCCGGGTCTTCGGGCCTTGCGAAGCCCTGTGTACTGCGAGCGCTGCTACTCGCAGCTGAGAAGGACCGTGGAGCTAGCGGCGAATTCGGAGAGCTCTTCGCTGCACTGCGCCGCTCGCAAGCGGCTTCGTTCTTCGCCTTCTGCCGTCCGGCGAGAGCTGAACTCCAGCGGTCAGTTGCAGCTCTGCCAACAGCGTGTTCTCAGTTCTGCGGGCAAGCACGCCCTCTTGCCTTGGCCCCGAGAGCAAAGTCCCGAGCGAGCACTCGACTCAGTGCAATGCACCCGGAAGGACGCTCTCGCTCGCCTTTCAAGGAGCGATTCCTAACAGCAGAAGCAGCAGAGGCACAAACTGCATGACGAGAAGGGACAACGTAGAACACGTCTCTGTCCTGGCACATTTCCGTGTGCCATACTTCCCTCCGGGTCTTCGGGCCTTGCGAAGCTCTGTGTACTGCGAGCGCTGCTACTCGCAGCTGAGAAGGACCGTGGAGCTAGCGGCGAATTCGGAGAGCTCTTCGCTGCACTGCGCCGCTCGCAAGCGGCTTCGTTCTTCGCCTCTTCTGCCGTCCGGCGAGAGCTGAACTCCAGCGGTCAGTTGCAGCTCTGCCCAACAGCGTGTTCTCAGTTCTGCGGGCAAGCACGCCCTCTTGCCTTGGCCCCGAGTGCAAAGACCCGTGCGAGCACTCGACTCAGTGCAATGCACCCGGAAGGACGCTCTCGCTCGCCTTTCAAGGAGCGATTACCTACAGCAGAAGCAGCAGAGGCACAAACTGCATGACGAGAAGGGACAACGTAGAACACGTCTCTGTCCTGGCACATTTTCGTGTGCGATACTTCCCTCCGGGTCTTCGGGCCTTGCGAAGCCCTGTGTACTGCGAGCGCTGCTACTCGCAGCTGAGAAGGACCGTGGAGCTAGCGGCGAATTCGGAGAGCTCTTCGCTGCACTGCGCCGCTCGCAAGCGGCTTCGTTCTTCGCCTTCTGCCGTCCGGCGAGAGCTGAACTCCAGCGGTCAGTTGCAGCTCTGCCCAACAGCGTGTTCTCAGTTCTGCGGGCAAGCACGCCCTCTTGCCTTGGCCCCGAGAGCAAAGTCCCGAGCGAGCACTCGACTCAGTGCAATGCACCCGGAAGGACGCTCTCGCTCGCCTTTCAAGGAGCGATTCCTAACAGCAGAAGCAGCAGAGGCACAAACTGCATGACGAGAAGGACAACGTAGAACACGTCTCTGTCCTGGCACATTTCCGTGTGCCATACTTCCCTCCGGGTCTTCGGGCCTTGCGAAGCTCTGTGTACTGCGAGCGCTGCTACTCGCAGCTGAGAAGGACCGTGGAGCTAGCGGCGATTCGGAGAGCTCTTCGCTGCACTGCGCCGCTCGCAAGCGGCTTCGTTCTTCGCCTTCTGCCGTCCGGCGAGAGCTGAACTCCAGCGGTCAGTTGCAGCTCTGCCCAACAGCGTGTTCTCAGTTCTGCGGGCAAGCACGCCCTCTTGCCCTTGCCCCGAGTGCAAAGACCCGAGCGAGCACTCGACTCAGTGCAATGCACCCGGAAGGACGCTCTCGCTCGCCTTTCAAGGAGCGATTCCTAACAGCAGAAGCAGCAGAGGCACAAACTGCATGACGAGAAGGGACAACGTAGAACACGTCTCTGTCCTGGCACATTTTCGTGTGCGATACTTCCCTCCGGGGTCTTCGGGCCTTGCGAAGCCCTGTGTACTGCGAGCGCTGCTACTCGCAGCTGAGAAGGACCGTGGAGCTAGCGGCGAATTCGGAGAGCTCTTCGCTGCACTGCGCCGCTCGCAAGCGGCTTCGTTCTTCGCCTTCTGCCGTCCGGCGAGAGCTGAACTCCAGCGGTCAGTTGCAGCTCTGCCCAACAGCGTGTTCTCAGTTCTGCGGGCAAGCACGCCCTCTTGCCTTGGCCCCGAGAGCAAAGTCCCGAGCGAGCACTCGACTCAGTGCAATGCACCCGGAAGGGACGCTCTCGCTCGCCTTTCAAGGAGCGATTCCTAACAGCAGAAGCAGCAGAGGCACAAACTGCATGACGAGAAGTGGACAACGTAGAACACGTCTCTGTCCTGGCACATTTTCGTGTGCGATACTTCCCTCCGGGTCTTCGGGCCTTGCGAAGCCCTGTGTACTGCGAGCGCTGCTACTCGCAGCTGAGAAAGACCGTGGAGCTAGCGGCGAATTCGGAGAGCTCTTCGCTGCACTGCGCCGCTCGCAAGCGGCTTCGTTCTTCGCCTTCTGCCGTCCGGCGAGAGCTGAACTCCAGCGGTCAGTTGCAGCTCTGCCCAACAGCGTGTTCTCAGTTCTGCGGGCAAGCACGCCCTCTTGCCTTGGCCCCGAGAGCAAAGTCCCGAGCGAGCACTCGACTCAGTGCAATGCACCCGGAAGGACGCTCTCGCTCGTCTTTCAAGGAGCGATTCCTAACAGCAGAAGCAGCAGAGGCACAAACTGCATGACGAGAAGGGACAACGTAGAACACGTCTCTGTCCTGGCGCATTTCCGTGTGCCATACTTCCCTCCGGGTCTTCGGGCCTTGCGAAGCTCTGTGTACTGCGAGCGCTGCTACTCGCAGCTGAGAAGGACCGTGGAGCTAGCGGCGAATTCGGAGAGCTCTTCGCTGCACTGCGCCGCTCGCAAGCGGCTTCGTTCTTCGCCTTCTGCCGTCCGGCGAGAGCTGAACTCCAGCGGTCAGTTGCAGCTCTGCCCAACAGCGTGTTCTCAGTTCTGCGGGCAAGCACGCCCTCTTGCCTTGGCCCCGAGAGCAAAGCA